>NW_020955274.1:728155-730291 GCF_003031625.1 Empidonax traillii
GCAAATTCCTAAAAGATGGATAAGCCAAATCTCCAGAAGGAAAACCCTCCCAAACAACTGGAGAAGTAGTGGAAGTTGCATTGGTGTAAAGTTTCTAAAACCCTAAATTCTGTCCATCCTCTCACATATGGCATATGGAAGCTGGTTAAAGTAATTTCAATTCTCCAAGTTTCAGCTATTACCTTACCTCCTAGGAGTTTTATGTGGACAAATTAAAATGAGATGTTTAAACACAGAGATGGGGAGAAAGAAATGCAAAGGCTTTTAAGAACAAGAAGAAATAGCAAGGAAATAAACTAATCAGAGGAACTGCATTTGTTCACTTGTTAATACAAAATCCCAGATCAGGAAGCCTTTACAGGTGCTCACTGTCCTGCAAACTGATCCTCCACAAGTAGCACTTTGCTTTGACTCTAATGTACAATGCTGAGCTTGTAACAGATGATTTACTGCACAAACAGCACATCCAGCTCAAGAGGTGACTTGCATCAGTTTGGCAGAAAGTTAGTGACTTGCCCAGGTTGATGAAGGCAGCACACAGTTCAAACACACAGCCTAACTTCTTCCTGTGGCTTATTCTGTTGTCTTCCATGGAGAGGTGCACAAAGTAAGGATTTGATTGTAATGATACATGGCAGAACCTGGATGAGAATGATGAAAGATTCAGTCCAGAAAAATCTGAGCCTGAGATCAATACACACTGTACCTCATACACTATGTATCCAAGAGACACGATTCTGCTATGGATTTGGAGGAACGAAATACAAGCTTGAATGTATACAAGCCTGTGCTTCAGCTTCCCAAAACCTGCTCCCTGCAGCATGCTGATGACAAAAATAGGCATACAAATGCTTTAGGAATATGATTTTACATTTCAGTGCTGATGAAGTTTTTGTTTTCTTCATTATCATTTCTGGTTTTGCTACAGAGAACTGGTTCCTCTTTCTTTGGGGGGAGGAGCACCACTAGTTAGTCTCCAGGTGGGTCTGTAACACTGGATTTCTGTGCACTACTGCTATCATTTAAGGTCAGGTGTGTCTTAGGGAGGCTGCCATTCTGGGTATCACTTTAAAAACCCCCAGCATTTAAGTCTACCTCAGGCCCACATAAGATAGTTATTGGTCTGTCTCAGCAGCCATTTCTTGGGCAACTGCAGCAGCAGAGCTGTGAGACTCATGAAGTCACCCTGTCACAATCAATTGAATCATCTCTGACACCACGAGGCTTTTATAATAAGTGCATGTATATGGCTAGAGAGTTTAAAATTCAGTGTGCCTTTGGGGAAAATCACTTTGCGTCCCTGTGAGAAAGCCAACAGGGAGACTGGAAAAACTTCAAGACTAACATTTAGAAAATAGTTGGAGCTGTAGAAGGATATGACAAGCAAATAGATAATCAGTCTGGAGAAAAGTGGTGAAGCCGACATCACAATGTGCCAGTCAAACAGCAGGGAAGAGCCCATCGGCCCAAACAAATGGAAACCAATAAAAAAGCACTCTCTCTAGCTGCTAAAAAGGCTTGTACACAATGGAGGCATAGGAAATCCATTGGGAAGACACTGCACCAGGCTTATTAAATAGTGAGATAGGATAAATAAGGCTGGCAAGACATAACAGAATGCTTAAGAAACTGATAAACTATTTCCAGTGGAAAAGGTATTAAATTAACCAAAAGAAAACAGACTTCTGGAGGGACAAGAACAGCTCATCCCACTATTAGGAAAAGACAGAAAATGCAATTTGCAGCTGAGATGGAACAGCAAAAATAAGGGAACAATATAGCTGAAGCTCTAGGGAAGCCCAGACTCTGAGTTCTTCAGTCTGAACAGAAAAAAAAAAAAAAAAAAACACATGAAAGAAAAAAATCCCAATATATTACTAAACAGTCATACTTCATAAGATGAAACCACTAACAGTAAGTCACTGGAAGAAACCGGAGGGTTGTAGCAAATATTTCTGAAAAAAAGAAATCAAAGAAGGATTTCAAAAAGCACGTTATTCAGAATGACCCAGAAAAATATCATGCAGTTAATACACTTTCTAATATATATTCCCTTGTTTCCTTTTAAGACTGAGTTTGTTATTCATTCGACTGATCACTATTAGGATACACTATTAGGATACCCATGTCAGAGCC
>NW_020955274.1:731310-784768 GCF_003031625.1 Empidonax traillii
AAAAAAAAAAAAAAAAAAAAAAAAAAAAAAAAAAAAAAAAAAAAGCTAAGCTGTGAAGTGTGTGAAAACTCTAAATGGAGCACACAAACCAAACAGAAGCATTTCAATCTTTTAAACGGTGCCTTGATTTTCAGCAAATCTCTATAGATCTTTATTGGTGGAAGGAGTGTCTTGCCGTGCTGTGAAATAAGTATTTTCTTACCCAGCAGATGGTGTAAAGACATTAAGTTAGTTGTCTCTGCAGATGTAAAAATGACAAAATGTGTCAAAGGACCTAGGACAAACACACAAAAGGGATGAGAAACCTAGAGGGCTGCTGAATCCTGCCAAGATTGGAATTGACTATGACACAGCTTAGTCACTCCCCATAAAATACTCTCTTGAAAAAGTACGACTCCACCAGTTCCTAAACCACGTTTTCCCTGAAAGGTCTGGTGAGGCCAGTAACCAAGAGCAGCAGACATTATCTTGGCAAGGAGTTATTTCTTTGCCTTAAAGCCTTATAAGAAAGAAGTTTTGTTTTGTAATAAGGAATATTCCCCAAGAACATGGAGCGCTTGTAAGTCTAGTTTCTCTCTTAAAGACCATTCCTGCTGTGCCACTGAAATTGGTGGCAGCACTGTAACTGCCACTTCCTTGGCACCCGCTGCTTCTGCAAATGCATGCAAGATTTCAAGTTTTAGGAGCTTGTTTAGGAAGCTGCTCAGGCTGAAGTCTCAAAAACAACAAAAGCAAAACCACACATAACACAATGCAGGAAATTATTGAAAGCACAGCAGCTTTTAACATAGTGAGTTGCAAGCACTGCACCTTTAGTCTACTTGAATACTACAGTGTAAACTTGAGTTAAGCTTTAGTCTGCAGACTATTTACCACCCATGAAAATCCTAAAGGTCCAGTCTACAAACAAGTAGGAGGCATTCCTAGGGAATGTTCTGTAAAAGCTAAATCTTCAGTTGCCTCAAAGCTGCTGACAGATCCCAGCAGGAGCAGCACTAGACCTTCTTTACGTCTTACTAACTGAAGGAAGCCAAACTGGGCTATTTCCCCTTTTTTTGCTTTTAATCTTTGATCCACACCAAACACTGAGGCAACCAGATCAGTTTCATGCTTGCTCTGACTGCAACAAACAGCCTCAAACTGTACTCAACACAGCCCTTTCAATCTTCTGTACACTACGGCTGTCATTCCCATTTCCAGGAATGTCTTTTCTGTCATATAGAACAAGATGGCTAAAAAAAACAAACTCCTTGACTGATACACAAAACAGTGCTGTTCATGATTCTGCGTTCACAAAGCAATCAAGAAACCCACATTCCAGTAGACACCTAACTGCACGGTCCTGGAGAGAAAAAATGTGCTTATACACACAGCATCATGACCCCTCAGAGACCTGAATATTTATCTGCAGTGGTCCAAACATTAGACATAAAGACATTATTTCCCCACTTCGGTCTCTGTAGGATCTCATTGTTCAGACAACTCACAGCATGCCCACTGCATAAAGACCACCTGCAGTTCAGCACTAAGCACAGCAGTTCAGGAAACTTTCATTAAATTCATAATTACTTTAGAGCTCTCTTTTTAGTAGAGTCTTCACCCAGGAATCAAAAGACCTGAATCAAGGGTTCCTTTCTCAGCCCAGTCTTAACACCACAAAATGCTTACTTTTGGTGTGGAAGTAATGTCATCTCACTTTAAACATCTACCTGGCCCTTTTAGTTAATGGTGCTAAGAGGAACATCTAAAACAGGTCAGAAACTGTGTGATAGAAGTGCACGTTCCATTCCTTGAGCATACAGGGGGGTCTAGACAACTAATCAACATTAGTCATACGTAGCTATTTATGTTTTAGCAATCTGAGTTCTGGCATGATGGCCCCTCAGCTTCATTATGCATCTTTGGCTCTGCTTGTGACAGAAGCTTAGACCTCCTCTTGCATAATATTTTCTACCAGATCAGGTTTTTGCAGCACCTATGATTTCCTATGTGCTATACCTAGTCTGACAAGGTCAGGCGACGGCACATCATTTATTGGAGAGAATATGCCAGCCTAAGCTGGAGAGGACATTTTGAATTCTGTTAATGCCCATCCCTAACTCTTTTCCTACTGTCATTGCAACCTGTTAAAGGTGAAGGAGGAGATTATAGTGCTACTAAATTCAATCCCTTAAAACCTTTTGAGATCTTCAGATGAAATGCCTAGTGAAAGTGCAAAGAAGCAGTGTCATTATGACCCTTTCAAGTATAAATTATAACCACTTCAGAAGAGGTTTCACATCTTTTTATATATCTTTATATCTGTTCCTAATTGTAAATCCTCCTCTTTGGCTTAGGCTGTCTTCAGTCAGTAATCAGCTGACCTTTCTGAGGTGTCCTTTTAAGTCAGATGCCAGAAAGTGGAGGGGGGGCTGGGAAGGGGGAAACACCTTAAAAGGAAAGGGAAGAAATGAAACATGAGGAAGAAAGATGAGCTGTAAAAGACTATCACTTTCTGTCCTCTTAGTATTTGCATCCAAGACTATTTTTCACCTTGGGATGGGTTTTGTTTTTTCCTGTGTATTGTCACTTGGTTGGCTTTTTTTTTTGCAAGTCTTTGGGAATTAGAGACAGACTGAAACTTTGAAATTTCTGCTGAGTAAAAAGCAAATGTAATTTTGCTAACCATGTGCTGGGGAACTAGTTCAATAGAAACCAGCAGGGTCAGCAACAGCCTTTTAGTGAAGAGTGCTGAAAATGCTGATTTCTCAAGGCAGAAAATTAAGGCTGACCAAAATAAACAAAAAATCATCTTGTAAAATAATTTCACAAATTGATTTTCTGAAGTTACCAAACCATCTGCTATTATCTATATCTTCCTATGTATAAGAACAGACCCTTCTATATTTGAGATGTTAAATGCCCAAGTGAGTCCAAGCCTAGATCATCATTTTTCAAATAGGAATTTTAATTAGATTTATAAGCACTTTTACATTCCCAAGTGAAAGAAGAAGTGTACTTTAGCAAAGAATTAAGTCCCAGCATGTTAATTATAGTGGGGGGTTAGGCTGTGTGTGTCAGGTTGGATTATTCCAGGCTATGTATGTTCGCTATTTATTCTGACCTCCTGACATACAGCACAAACAGGAGCTGTAATGCAATCCTTGAGGTTGAGTCTAACAAGCCATTCCCTGACAGAGATGTCTCTGAAATAAATGTCGTCTGATGCAGTAGAAATATCAAACTTCCAGTTCTAAATAACCTAGTTATGTTCAATTAATTGAAGAAGGTAACTCTAATTAGTTAAAAACCAAGCACAAGGGAAAAAAAAAAATGGAAAGACTAATATTCTGAACAGACCCTTAACAGCAAACTGCACTTAATTTTTTCTTTTCATTTGGCCTTTAAATTTGACTGATGCCAACTAATGAGCTCTTTCCAACCCAACCTGCCACCAATCAGGCACTATCTTCAAGGTGCAGTTCCACAGACAGACATATTCTTCCAAGAGTATCTAATGATATTTGGCTGCCCAGCTCCCATGATATTCTGTTTTTATCTTCCACCTGTGCCAAGACAAGGCACAAAAAGGAAAGAACTCACCACATTCTCAGATGTAGATGGTACAACTGCTTGCCTGTCTATAAATTTGATGGCAGGGGAAAGGAGGGAAAGGACATGCATTTCATCTTACATACACCAACATACAAATGAATAAAAAGTGCACCAACATTTCATTTTTAAATGTATTCAAACCCACAGATATTTTCAGAGCTCCTAACAAACAACTCTGATAAAACAGCTGCAGAGTCCAATTAGTAGATATGAGGGGAAAAAAAATCTCAAAATTCTGATAAGTACAGTGTGTAAAACTTAGGAGAAAACATCCCTTTCAAACAGAAATGCTTAATGTTTTATATTTCCTAGTATATGAAATGTTATTTCAGGAGAGAACCATTCTGAAATACACACCAGTGATACGAATTTACCAGTTAGGAAAACCCCCAGCAATTAAATCAGACAGGATGCTGATGTCTTGCACAGGCAGGAGCCTTCATTAAGCTAAAATTCATATATAATTGTCCTAAGAGCAGTCATTTGGTTGAAAACTTCAAGCTACTTTCATGAGGCTGCTCAAACTATATTTGCTCATACTGTTTAAATCCACAGTGCTTGCAGCTCTCAAGAGCTCATATTCCCTTTTGTGTTGCAAAGTGGTGGTACCCTCTGCCACAGATGTCAACAGCAGTTTTTTCCAAGGCTTTTAGCTCTCCTCAGCACCACTGAAACAAACTGAAACTCTGATTTAAAGACAACAGAGACAGAACAGCTGTAACATTTCAGCTCCAGGAACTTTCCTTTGAGCGTGCTGCATTCTTCGTTTTATGTGGATTCTCAAGTGACAAATCAAGGAGGAGGGAAAGAGGCCAGGGTAACAGAGTGAGAAAGCATATACCAAAAAGGACTTCCAGAAACAGTCTGTGGTTTATAAGTCGCCTCAGATACTGAGATTACTTACATATGAGTCTTCTGGAAAGCAGCATCTTCTGGCATAAACTACCTCTTCAGAGCAGGGATTCCAGAAGCACAGCCCATGGATTGTGCACAAAAGCATTGCCGTATAGTCCATGCTGGAACTTTTTCACGTGGCTCCTTCCGATGGACATGGAGACGTAGCAACTAAAGGATCTGTGTCCACTGTTGCTAGGACCAGTCTTTACATCTAGGTACTCCAGGAGGTAATGCCTATAGTCAGCCTAACCCATAGAAGAGTCTGGACTGTGCCCCAGCCATACAACCAGATCCTGTATACTCCCCCAGTTACATCGATTACTCTGCTTGGCAGGGAGAAACTGTTGCATCAACCTTTTCCAGGGGTATTTATGTCTTTTGGAAAAAACCTTCTGTCTCTGCAAGGGCAGAAAAAGAGAAGTAATCCTTTCCTGATATGCAGATAGGAAAATGGATTGAGGAATTTTACTTCTCCCCTAAATGAGCTTTTATGATTTGCCTCTGCCCGATAAAGCTCTAAGTGGTGATCATATTTCTTTTCTAGTAAAAAAGCACAATTTACTTATGGTGGAGCTAGACTCTGCTATCAAGTAGTGTCACACAGGCCTTTAAATGTGCTAACTTTCCATCCTTGCTCTTTTTGTGTTAATGCTTTTTACCAACATGCCCTCATGCACACGGTCTTTCACTCCCTAGGTTTCCCAAAATATTTTTAGGAACCTTGTTTGGGATACCTTCCCTGTCTTGCTAGTACTGAATGCTTTCACTAGAAACATGGTACAAAAATCATCCATAAGACTGAACTGTGTTGAATCACAAAATATCTCTGAGACATGACTGTGAAAAAATCAGAAATTTTTTCACCCTTAACAAGCTGCATATATTGTGTAAAAATAGCTTATCTCAAGTTTATCTATCAAGTTAAATTTCATAAAATTGGACCTTGAACAAAGGGACATCAACTGCCACTGCATATAATCAGCACAAAGCAAACTCTTCAAGTGTCCATTGCTTCAAGTTTTCCAAGCCTCCTAAAGACCTGAATCATAAGTTCCCTTGTTTGTATCTGTTAACAACAATATAAATTATTCTTTCAGCTGTGCACCATTAAGGTTGTCAGAGGATCACAAACGCTTGAACCTATGTTGGAGTTCCTGGAGCCCGCCCGAGGCAGCATTTCAAGCTGATCACATGCAAAACCTTACTGAGAGTGGTCCAAGCCAGATCTTGAACTCAGATTGCTCATACTTTCTAGATTTTTATTGTTATACTACTTGCAATCATAAGGGAAAAAGAAACCTGGAATATATTCAGTGTTTATTGCACTTTACATGGCTAAAAATGAACCACACTGAAGACAAGGTAAAGATAACTTGGACAGTTAACACAACTTATCTGGTTAGATAAGTAGGAGATAAAAGCCAGTTACTTTTTAATACCTCAGGTCTTAATAATAAAGTAATAAGATGCCTGGAGAAAAATTCAGATTTTGGGTCACCAGAACTTGGCTAAAGTATAGAACAAATGGACGTAAGAATATATTTTTTTTTTGTTCTTTATAAATGTCACAAGACTTGTTTCCCCGAACTGTCTCCTACTTCCTTCCAAAGTGTATTCCAATGTGTAACTGAGCACGCAGAGTCCAAACTCTCTGCTGTCACCCTGTATTACCCTATTAGATTTGTTCTGTATTAGATGTGACACCTTGCCTTTGCAAGTTAAAGATAACACTATATAGTGTTTCTCATAATTATACTGCTGTTTGATATCACTGCAGAAGAAAATGAAAGCTACATCCTGTAGAATCATTTGTGACATATTTCCTTAGTTATGCAGATGGATACACTATGCAGAAAAACAATATGTGCTAATACAGCCTGGAAACAAATATTTTCTCAAGATTAAAGAACATGAATATGCTTATGAGACATCTATAGGCTATCCAGAAAAACAATTTCTTTTAACAGAAGGATCTTCTGGTAAGAGGGACCCATATCAAGAAGCAGTTTACAACAGCATACATTTCTCTTGCATGGTCACATAAAAGTTAAACCAGAAAGACTATCATTTCCCTTTATCCTATGTCCTTTATACTAATAAAGCTGTACAAATTCCAACTTTGCCACTATTATTTAATGCAACTGAGCGCTACAGATAAGCTGTAAAATCTGTACAATTAATGACTGTATGCTGTACCTTGTTGATAAAGGATTAGTAACTCTTTTTTTTCTTATATTCTTTGTATATAAGGAAACACAAGCAAAACATCGGCAAAAATTTTTTGATATGTTCTTCTCTTATGTGCAAAATGAAATTAGGTAAGCAAAATATGTTTCTTTGGCAAAAAACCTGCAGGTGAAAGGCAAAAAAGAAAAAAAAGTCACATTAAAAATACAAATTATATTTCAGCTGCTTGTGAAATACACAATCTGGGCTCAAATAAGCTCCCATTTCATTAGGTTGGGACTAAATCTTATTTTTTAACATCAGATCCTTCTATAACCATGAAAATAGGTGCTACAATGCAACACTGAATACAAAGTCGTCACCTTTTTTCTCTAATACAACACAGCTTTATAAACCTGAAGTCAACATGATGTCTGCTAATGGTTGCAATAGGAGAAGGGCTACTCAGAGAGACAAATGATAACAACCAGGCTTGTACAAAGCAGAATTGCATGCTCCAAGCCATTCTCTTCGAAAAACCAAAGCTGTTTGTGAGGCCCTACCCTGCCCCACGCAGGCAAAGCAGCAGAACATTGCCAAGGGCTGGAGAAATGGCTGTCTCGCAACAAGATTTTACTTTCTCTAAAATCAATAGCAATTCAGCTGCAAGAGTACAATCCAGTTATGTTCTATCATCTTCCCTTATTATCATCATTCTTAAGAGCATCTGAAGCTTGTCGGTCTTCTGTTTGACATCTGGCTAAAAGAATAATCAAGAGAGCTCCAGCAGGCAGAAAAATGAGTCCCTCCAGGATTGCTCAGCCTCTGAAATGGGACATACACGGACCAAACTTTTTATTTCTTGGCATGTTAGAAGAAAGGTTAACAAGAAAGCCTTTTAAAAATGAATGAAAGGAATACTAGGATCATCTTTTCACATTCTGGAATGAATATGATTTTTTAACATCATTTCCCAAAAGTTGGCACATCATAATTTTAACAAAATTTTTTAGTAGTTACAACATAATCGGAAGGAATACCTGAACAGCAGCACCCATCTCTGCAGTTCAGACTATATTTAGCATTAAAGATTAGACAGAGATGACAGCATACCTTTTCTTTTGGTGATCTGAACTGCAAAAGTAAAAAAATGCAGACAAGGGAAAAATTTTCTTTTCACTGCCCTCTGGTCTTACAATTGTACTGCTCTGCATTGTATGGACAGTAATATACAGCACAAAAGAAATCTGACTAACTGGGAAAAGAAAATAAAAAACCCCAGGAAATAAATTTTAAAAGCCTGCAGTATCTACAGTATGTTTTGTTTGTCTGGTTTATGAATTAAACTGCCCAAGGAAGACCCAAAGGGTGAAATGACCACTCTAAGTGAATTCAGAAGACCAAGAATATCTTGCAGGAAGGATTCTGAATGACAGTTGTGGTTTTGAGGTGTGGTTTCAAGAGTGGCTCGATACACAGACTAGAGATGTGATTCTGCCACACACTGTGATCCTGCCTGGTATCAGCCTCAAGCCATTATCAGCCACATGCTGGGCGGTTTATGTGATGATGAGTTAGTAATGCCTACTCCATACACTAGAGACTGAGCAAGCATAATAAAAACTCACATGATAATGATTTTTATTTGGCAGTTAATGTGGGTTTTATTTGTCTAGCAAAAGTAAATTCTGCTAGTGGTGATGCCTGGAGCTGTTTCTTCCACCACAGGATATGAGCAACTTTCTCAGTCAGAGTGGTGGTTATTCTTATGTGTTAGAAATATGATAACATAGTCCCATGAGACTAAAGTCTATATATGTAAATATCCCCAGCAATTTGATTTTCCTGAGGAACTGACTGTCCCATCTTACCTGTCTCCTTTCTTTTTCTTCACATCCTTTTCACATATGCCTTATTCTCTTTCTTTCCTCTGTTTTTTGGTTTATCTCAGCCTTTCTGGAGACCATCCCTCCCACGTCTTCACTCAATGTGATAAGAACCAGTGAACTTCCTCACTGTTTGCAGGCACTACTTTTCTCCTTCTCACAGGTTACATTTCCTCTTCAGCCCTGCGTCCACCTGAGGTCACTCACTCCTCAGTTCTGCAAAATTCTGACTCACAAAGCCCAGCCCTTGGGCATCTCCATATTAAATACAGCCACCAATAACTCCATATTCTGAAGCCCAGCCCTAGTTAAGAATCACGGTTAAAAATCCAGAGGTGTTGTTAAATTTATTACGATGTCCAGGAATAAAATTAGGCATGAAAACTCAAGAAGATGAGAGAATTCATTTGTACCCTGGCCCACATAACATCTCTCCTCTTTATCAAGTTCTTTGATTCAGTCTGAGAAATCTGAAGGTCTTAAGTTCTTCAAAAGAAAACATGAAAAAAAACCCCAAACCCACAAAACCCTAGAAAAATTTCTCTTGTGCAATAACAACAGGGAATACTAATGGACTGTGCTTATTTTTGCAACCCCATTGGATTTTGAAATAATTAAACACTGAAATTTTATAGACTTTTTGATATTTCTCATATATATCAATTTGGAATGAACATTTACAACGAAAAGCATCATTACAAAATCTACAGCTTTTTCCCTAAGCAGAAGGCACTTTTTTGCATATCATTCTTCCCCTCACAAATATCAAGCTTAGTATTTTCATTCTTGAGTCCCCTGACTCATTGTATAACTTTGTGATCAGTTTTTGACTGCAGATTTTGCTCTGGACTGAAACATGTCACTTCAGTCAGATTAACTTTTTCAGCCACAGAAAGCTAGCGATACTAACTGCTACTGCTAGCGATTACAGGAAAGAAGAACTGAACAAAGGAAATAATACAATCTGAAAATTTTTGTTTTGTATTTAACTTTTCATACATTCTTAATTACTAAAACAATTTCAGCGAATGGTTATTAACATAAAACTGACTTGTGCATTAGGAAAATCTCCTTCCTGTAAGTCAGATAGGTCTTTCATGAAGTCTAGTCCACTGCCTAATCAATGACACAATTCTCATTAACTTGGTAGCATTAGCATTCATTATCATAAACTTTGTCTATTCCTTAATTACCTGTAATTAACTTCCATTGAAACTTCCCTCACACAAGTCCTACTTTATTGACCATGCTCTCCAACTTATGTAAATAACCAAGCATGGTTCGACTTGTAAATTTTAAAATTGGATAGATACACAATTTTAAATGTTTTCAGCAAATAACATCAGAAATCAAAGATTAATGTATGCTTTCTTGAAGCACATTATCTTCTCTCCAGGGCACTCCCATTAGTAAAATCTGAGCACTTGTAAACTCACATGATGAACATGAAGGATCACTGTAGTGGTGAGTAGTGGGACTCTGCTGGCCAGTCCATGAAGAGATTACATAGATATCCATCTAAAGCTGCTAAAGCTGTGCCAGTTTGCTGCAGCAGGCAGTAATAACCACACAAGACAGATGAAAGGATTATATCTGATCTTTAAAGAATGGGTAATGAAGATCTATAATAGAAGAGTCCACAAGAAAATCTTTGAAACGGCCAAAGCTCAGGAAAAAGAATTGGGTAAAAAACCCTCAAATAACGTCAAATCCTAGAGATGAAGGGAAAATTCTGCTTTCACTATGGGTGTGCTCCTGCTCATCTAGCACTAATTGTTTACTGATTAGGTATCAGATCTAATTCAAATATCTCTGTGAAGCCAATAGACTAAAAGACAGTCACCAGCCAGGGCCCGTCTACCACCCTGAGCTGGGGAGCGGGACAGATCCCAAGGTAGTGGCCAGGTCCAATCAAGAGTCCAAGTCATAAGGCAATGATCAGACAGGTCCAAGTTCAAGCCAGGAAGCCAGTGCACAGGTTGAGGTCTGCATCAAGGGGATCTGTGGGCAGGTGGGGCATCACTGCAGCTGTGCTAGAGACCAGTGCTCAGGGCAGGGGCTAAAGACCCTAATGGGGTAAGACTGGTCATTAAGGTGTATTAGTGGACTCAGGGCCCCGGTAAAATTATAGCCTTCCACAGATTTACAAAGACCTGAAGTTTAGCCCATAATCCAGCGCAACACACAGAAATTATTAAGGAGGTGGGGCACTTGCCTCTTAGTGGTTGTACCTTTAAGCACTACCTTAGTCCCACCATTACAAATAGTTACAACATTCCCAAGTAGTCTAATACTTACTTGATTTCCTTGATCAAGGGTTCTGACAAAACTGTTCCACATTTCTCCTTCTGTTTCTGAATACTCATCTTTAGCTGTGCATTAAATCAACTTGACTCTTTTTCTGTCTATTCCAAGTTTGAGGCAGTTTGGGGAAATTGGCTCAGATGTTTGTCAAGTTGTTCTATAATAATTAAAGAGAACAAGACTTTATTGACCATATGCCTTTCCTGAGTGATGATTCTGAATTGAATTACACAAGAAAAAATAACCACAGTACTTTCTTGTAATTATAATTTTCTGCTTTTCTAAACTGACGTGAATTTGCTGTTCTAAATATTTCACTGTAACCTGGAACTAGATCTCATTTTTGAGCACAAAAACAAAAGTTCAAGTATTTCTTTTTTTTTTTTAGGTGAGGACATCAATTTTCCTAACCCAAAATATATCTGCATAAGTTTTCCAATGTGTTTCATCTGACAACCAAAATGCCATTCTATACTTTGAGGTCAGCCAAGTTCTGGTGTCATTTTCTTTTTATTAAATGCCCAGAAAGCGCAGTCGCTTTTCATGTATAAATAGGAGAAGCATTTGCTGCAGTAGCATAGCCAAAACCAGCAAGATTACATTCAAAGATGAATGAAACATGAAAGTTAGTATCAGGCAAAGATACCTGTATTAACTTTATTTTATTATTTGTCTCCCACCAGTGTCAGCAATAGGTTGGTTACTTACCAAATATAGAGGTCATCCCATCCTTGTGTTTCAAGGAGGCATTCACATTAAACTAATTACTAATAAGTTTGATCATCTAACCCATTCTTATTCTGCACAATGTCCTTAATGTAGATATGGTTTAAAACAATAAGCCTATTTGTTTTATCATTAAAATCACTCCTAAGTCTAGCAGGGCAAAGAAGTGAGAGTCTTGAGAATACTTTTAAGCCTAGGAACTTCAAATTAAGTTCCTTCCACCAGCATAAAGTGGGCTGAAGGGACAGTTCTGTGAACTCATTTTAAATATTCTGTTCTCGCCCAGAGTGTATTTTAATAGTCTTTGGTCAACCAAAAGCCTGCTTAAATAGGATAGTAACTAAGACAATTCAGTGAAGAATAACTAAAAATCATTGAAATGACTGGTATTTAAAGGAAATTCTATGCTTTTGATTCAGTGAATTCCATGAACGGAATTTACCTAGAGACAAAAGAAATTTCCCCACAGTCCTTCCCCTAGAAAAGCTAATGAGCTTGCAGAGACAGGGAGGGAAAAAAAAAAAAAAGTGCTAGAGAAGAGATTGACATGAAGTTAAAATGTCCTGGTCATAACTCATATCCTTAGCATAGTCCAATCCTGAAACCATCACAACCCTCAAGTACAATTATTAGTGTTATCTAAAGAAATATTAGCAATATCCAGAGTGAAATAAAAATGAAGGTTTGTCAACTTTTGTTTTCAGCACTTGGCCTGGGGAGCAGTGGAAAGACAAGGACTAAAGCAAAGTGGCTCCTGAAAAACACATTATAGTAAATCACAGCCTCAATAATAAATTTTCCTAATCTTTTTAAGTCTTCCTTTTTGATGTAATTTCTTACAAATGTTTAGCTTACTCTTTTAAATATTTTAGATATATTGAGTGGAAGAGTCATAGGGAAAATGGACTCTTCTGAGCGACTGTTCCCCTCAGATACCTGACACGCCTCTTCGGGCTCCTCCTTTTCTATTCACACTTTGTAGAACAAAGACTAGAAGAAATATCTCTAGTTCATTCAGAGCAACAAAAAGCTCAAGCTGAGTCACAGTTAGCCAACCAAGCCCTAGAAAGCCAATCTCAAATATTTTGAGGTTTCCCTGAGATCTTGGAACCTATTTCCAGAGTGCCATTATACCCAGGAAAGCCTATGTATGACTGCTGTGACTGCATACTTGCAGCAGAGCAAGAGCAACAGGAGCTGAAAACTGCAGAGACATTTGCTCTTGTGAGTGCAGGGCTGAGCAAGGACACTCATCCTGGACTCATTTCACAGCCTTGCTGCTGGCTTCCTGCCAGAGATCAGGCAAGTCAGCAAAATGCTGTGGCCCAGTTCCCCACCTACACGACAGGGTCATTTCCTTCGTTCTCCCACACACATTCTGTCTCCTGCAGTAACAGCTGATGCCTCAGCAGCAGCACCTCTGCTGCCACAAATGCCCCTCTGCATAAGCCTGCCTGAATGGGGACCAGGGACCTACATTGTGGATGGAGGGACCATGTGAGACACTGGATTATGTGAGGGACCATGTGAGACAACTCCAGCGTGTGTGTCTGGGAGAAAGGACAGGCTGAATTCCATGAAGGTGGAGTAGTGTCCTGTTCCACACCCCAGCCCCTTCGAGTCTCCTTGGGCAACCCTGGAGCAGCCATCAGTCACCAGCACAATGGGAGCACTGCCCATACCACACCCCCTGGAGCCCCTGACCCAGCCCCAGAATAGCTTGCACATCTGAAATCCTGCTTGGGGCAAATAGCCACAGGGAGCTGGTACAGATAAAATCAGCACCATGTGACCATCGCATGGTTGTGACCCTACCATCTGGACATATGGAAGCTGGACTCCAGGACTCCAGGTGGTAGCTATAATTCTCTCTCTTTGCTTTTTCT
Source organism: Empidonax traillii (assembly GCF_003031625.1). Lineage (NCBI taxonomy): Eukaryota > Metazoa > Chordata > Aves > Passeriformes > Tyrannidae > Empidonax > Empidonax traillii. Next base: position 744,770 of record NW_020955274.1, read on the forward strand.
TCTTCTTCTCTTAATCTTCTTTCTTTATATATGGGAAACTTACAGCCAGTGGATTGGATTTTATTAAGTTGTACGGGTTAGTGTGTGCTAGGTCAATGCTTTGTGGAATACTTTATTTTGATTGAATGTTGCTCTTTAAACTTTTGCCAAGTTCCCTTAATTTTCTAAAGTTTGCCAGCAAAAGTGTGTAATTATTTGACCTCCTGAGAAAGCTGAGTACCATCTTTTCCTGTGCACTCTCCCAAGGTATAAAAGAACTGAAGACATTTTTCATAAATTCAGTGGGTGAATTTTTGTGTATTTTTAAATTAAAACCTCTTTGATAAGCTCAGAGTGTGAGACTGGGCTCTTACAGACCATCACCCAAAACCAGTGGAGAACATATGTTCCATGAGAGAGCACGTGCAAAGCCTCACAGGAACTGGTACACAGCAAGAGGCTGGTGAATGGGTCTGTCAACCAGCATAGGGATAACTCGGACCATGTAGAAAGAGGAAATGGGTAACCATGTGCAGGGAGAAGCTACAGGTGTGACACACACCTCCTGACGTAAGCTGCCTCAAAGGAGTTTCCTAACACCTTTCTAGAAACCACAGTTGTACTCAGAGTGACCATCCACTTCTGAGTCAGTGTACTGCACTGTACTCACTGTTGTGCCAGCTGTGTGCAGGTGTGTGACCTCTGAAAAAGAGTACATGAATGAACAGTGCTAATAGGTTTCCACCAGTAACATCTCAAGTCTACTAATGAAGAAAACAAATTTATAAGGGGTGTTCCAACAAGTCCGGTTGTGCTCTCTTTCCCCAAACCCTGCCCCAGACTTGTTACCCTTTCACAAGGGAAATTCACAACACTTCATCAGGTGTATTTGAAGTATGTAACACAATATGGTCACAGTCCTTTTAAGACCACAAGATGCTACTTTCACATCGTGGTCATTGTAGTATTATTATTATTATTACTGTCAGTGGCAGAAAAGGGTTGTAGTTCAGGAAAAAACAGTAATCCCAACTTCAATTTACTATCTTGATTTATACGTAGTGTAATCTACTTCACTTGTAAACAAGCATTTGTTCTGAGCTTTTATGAAAGGGCAGTGAAATGCTGTAATATAGTATTATGATGCAGACAAATAGGAGAACAGAACTGGGTTGCACAAGCATTTCCAGATTGATGAATTGTGCAATTTGCTACCTTATTGCTCCTTAACAGAGGAAGTTGAGCCATTACAGTTACAATAAAGTAATTCTTTCATTTTCAGAAAAAAAAAAATCATATCAGGGCTATTTCAACCTATTAAATGAAGTCAACATTTGGGAGGAGAGGTTAAGTTTACTGTTCTGATGCCAGGGACTGGAACCAATAAATACTAAAATAAAAATCTAATAAGGGATAAGTCATTCATTTTGATGAACCAACCTTTATAATGTAGATCTATCAGATAGCAGCATGTTTATGTCCTTGCATTATCCTTAGGTATCCAAGCAAGATCAGCAAGGGAAGCAAGAATAGCAAAAGAAGCAGCTGGAGTTTTGGAGGTACATCTGGAACTTTGCTCATCTGCTCAATTTCATGCTGATCTATTCAATTCACATATCTGAAATCAGAAAATAACAAAGATTCACATTTGACACTTTGGGCATGTTCACAAGTTAAAATAGTTTTTAAATCAAGAGTAACAATATGCATTTATTTGAGATAACAAAACCTTTTTACTTTTATAAGCCAGTAAAAAGCTCATGTTTTAGATAAAATTTCTTGAAGTAACCTGATGCCCAAAAGTGCTGTCAGAGTTCTCATAGTCCAAGAAAGAACTGTACAATAGGAGTAAAAATTGTAGACACCAAAAGAAAATTTTTATATTCAAAAAATAAGTTTGGATCTTACACAGAATTCTAGATTTTTGAGGAGAATAGTTCTTACTGTCCCTCCTCCTCCACCCAACTAATGCCATTTACAAAGTGTAGCAGGACAGGCAGCTCTAAACCTGACTTCAGTTTTCATTCCTTTGCTGATATTTTCATACTTAGGTCAGAGGATTATGTTAATGCAAAATCATGGTAGAGAAATTAAATACAGAGAGGAATTTTAACAAGTAGCAATGCATCTCCCCATGTTCTCTGCTGTACTGGCAGAATGAACAGTTAATATCTGTACTTAAAAATGCCTCCAGTGTTACTCATATACAGCAGGGGTAGGAATGTCCTGATTTTTTCATACTACCATATATGTTATCATATGCTTTTTCACGCATAATGCTCATTTGGGTTTGATTATAATGTCCAAGTTCTAAGTAACATTTTTCAGTCGTGGATTTCAAAGGATATCAGAAAGGCAGCCAGCATTTTTATTCTCCTTTTATATGTAGGGGAATAGATTCAGAGTAGAAAAGTGACTTTTACCAGCTCTCTTCACCCACCAATACACAGTAGATAAAGCAAAGTTTTACCATAACAGCTAATCTGTTATCAAAAATTGTTAAAACTGACAGACAGAACACTTTGATATTGCAAAGTGTTAAATATTTGCTCTGTTCTGACAGCAGAAAAAAGTATTCTCATGTCTTTGCCCACTGAGCTAATGTAAGAGATTACCTAGCTAGGGGCAGCTGTATTTTTTAACCAGCAGACAGATTATCTGACAGAGGTCTCCATCCTGCTCCCTCTAAGAGTAAATTAGAAGAGAAAATGAGAAGTTTTAGCAGTACAGAGACAGATAAAGCCTGGGAAAAAATAAAATAGTATGCTCAGCAACAGCAAAGGGCAATATGAATCATAAGACAACTGAGAAATCAATTGAGCCATGAGATTGTCCAGTGAAGCACATTGCTCTGAAAAGCAGAGTTAAGAGAAGGTTTCCAATTTCAAACTCTCCACCAGGGAACTTCTCTCAGCCCCAGGACAGGTCACTCTCTGGTGGGGCTTGCCAAGACCATGGTTTGGTCCTTGAGTCCAGAACATACGATAATACTAGAGAAGATCATTAGAAACTCCAATTCATCTATTATCTTTCATACAACTGCCTAGATTTTCAAAACATGCTCCTTTAACTTTTTTTTTTTTTTTTTTTTTTTTTTTTTTTTTTTTTTTTTTTTAATGTAAAAGTATAGAAAGTGGCAATGGTGTCGACACCAAGCATGTCCAGGCTCAGGTGATGAGTTCAAAGAAACTATCCAGGAATCACTTCCTGGCTGAATAAGCCAGCAACTCATCTGCTTTTAAGGGTCAGCATCCAAAAAGGCAATGAGGGTCACCCAGATCTGGTCTACACCACCAGTGGATTACACAAAACCATGTACATCTGACCACAGGAAAATAAAGGAAAAGCAAGGCTAGGCTGAAAAAGAAAAAAATATCTCACATTAAATGTGTGGGGTGAACTGTACAAGTAGGAGGGGACATCTATTGTATGCCACTAAGGCAGGGGGCAAATAGGAGTGGGACTTCTTCTAAATGCTATTGGCACAGCTCATCCTCCCAGAGATTCAGGTACCAGAGCAGTAGCTAAAGGAGTAGTGGGTTGAACACACTGGCCCTGATTTGAAATCTGATTACATCAATAGCAGCATTACATCTGGCATCAAGAGTGTTTGGATCACACCCAAAATCAACAGCAGCTTTGAAATGGAACAAACTTTCATCATTACACAGATCTTCCTTGGGCTCCATCTTTTCCAGTTTTATTTAACACAGAATGACAGCCCCCTTTGCAAATTAAACAGCTGGGGAACAAATTAGCCAGATCTACTTACAGTGTAGAAAATTAAGAACGTAGATTAGTATTTTGCAGTATCAGTGAGAAAGCTCTAGAAGTTTTCAAATTAAATTAAAAATCACCCAGTGAGTCGGTCTCACTGTTCAGTGTGTTCACACCTCCCAGCACACTGATGTCTAAGCTCAGCAGGAATACAGAGCACAGACCAGCAATGCCCCTTGATTCTGAGGGGGTTTGCTCCAGTTGATGCCACATATACGCAGTAACCTTTCTCATAGGCCAAAACTAGCTTCACTTACGAGAACGGAGAAAAATGCAGTTTAGTAAAAAGACAGAGGGAAAGGATGGAAAACACATGAGGCAAGAAAGAGTGAAGGGATCATTTGGCTTCACAAAGGAGTTGCACACAAAGTTAGCATGTTCATATGTCTTTACTGAAATACAAATATGTGAGGAATACCAACTATATTTTTTGTCTCTGATTCAGGAGTGAAAGTGCAAGGAAGAATGTGAGGCAAGGAAATGTCAGACAAAGGGTAGAAATGAAAGGTCTCAGTTGATAAAGGAAAGAACTATTGGGAAAGAAAACTGGATCTTGAAAGACAAATGTGGTAAGAGAGACCCAGTAAGGAAAAACACCACCAGGTGAGAAAAAGACAGTACGGGGAAAAAAATTAGTACATTATCACTTAAAAATTGTCATAACATATACATAGAGCAGGGCTGACAAAGATTCCCTATCAATGTTCATTGTGTCATTGCCTAACTTTTTTTGGCAAGTGCTTAACTTTGCAACCTTAACGTCCTTTTAATGTTATTTTTGCATGCTTACAACATCTTATCTGAGAGGCTGAGACTTACCCATCACAACTGCAGTTTTCAGATTTAAATGCTTCTGGAGCAACCAGAGCATAAAAGTGTGTCAAAACAATCCTTTTTCACGCCCAGCTCACTTGGAGCTAAAATGCTCTTCTTTGAAATCCTTTGGAAAAAATCTCACTTCTGAGAGAAGAACAAGCATGAAAAATTGCATACCAAGAAGCAATTTGGGGGGATGTTATAAACCATGTACAAAGATAAATTAGAATGAAAGAGACATCTCAATTGTGGAGTACCCCCATAAATACAATACATTTGCCAGTAATCCCTAAGAAAGACACCTCGAATTACAGATTTCACTTAAAAGATTTAAAAAGGACTTCTGCAATGTAATCCATGGTTTGGAAGTCTTTGGACTTAGGAATTGCACAACATCCCTTTTTATGGATGGAATCCAAACATGAGACATCTTCGTTAGCATCAAAGATCTCCAGTGCTTGGTATGGTTGGATGCATTCCTGGATATATCTCTGTAGATGCCTTTGAGAGATGCTGTGGCTGAAACACTACTGCAAATAATTTGGGTGCTAAGCAACTTTAAGAATTTCCTCCAGTGGAAGATTTTAAAAGTTTCAAAAGATGCAAAGACCTTAAGTAGGCCATTTCATTATTTATTTACTTCAACTTACTTTTATAAGTTTGACAGCGTAGACAAGACTTTCCAAAGTCAGCTTATAAAACACTCTTATATGATGGCTTTCGAGATCTTTTCTTGGAATTACTTATGATCTATTTTGCTTGATTTTCAGCATCCTGAACATATATTATTCATAACACTTGAGATCTTTGATGCTAAGTAAGATGTCTCATGTTTGGATTCCATCCATGAATAGGGATGTTTCAAGTCCCAACACTTCCAAACCATGGATCTCATGATTGAGCAGATAACAAATGTTCAGAACAGGTGAGAGCACTGAGCAATGCATGATCAGCAGTCTTGGCATAAACAGCACCTGATAACCTTTGAGATCCTTTTTGAGAACCCTCTCTTTTAATCAATGGCCAAGACTACTTACCCAGTTATAGTCATTAGGCAACCCTGTACACATTGCTCTAATAAAACTAATGGAGCAAAAAAAGTAACAATACAACAGTTTAGATTATAATAACCTAATATATGCTTTAATTACTCTAAATCATACCATGACTTATGGTTAATGTTCAATTTATAAGAGCAAGCCCACATTTTCATTCCCACAATCCTTATTCATTACCCTAGCAGAAAGTTGCACTAACTAAATATTTTGCCTTATTTAAAGGTTTATTTGAATACAGTCCTTCTTGTTTTAGTCAGTATAAACTAAGTCACTTGGTGCTACCAGGAGTAGATATTCAGTGGATAAACAGCATCTGTTACTCACATGAGATAAGGGGTTTCCTTTGCTGCTTTTAGTAAAACTGTGTATTGTAGGCATCTCAAATTATTTGTGAACTAGAATTTTGTGCCACATCTGTTCTTCATGAGATACAAGACAAGAATACACAATTATCACTTTTTAAAATGCTTTTATGTCATGCTTTTATTTTCATTTTTGCAAGTTTGGATAATTTTAAAATTGTTTTGTTTGAGCATTCCTTAAGTTTCGAGCAGCCAAAAGGGGAGATGTAAAACAACCCCTTTCAATTCTCATGCTGTTAAAAAGCAGCTTTTCAGGATTGGCTGCAACAGTTGACATTAAAAGAAGCATCTGTACCTTAATGACATTTCACCAATATTTCCCTTGCACAACACCCAAACAGGAGGAATTCTCTGTGTTTTTATCACTTTCAATTATCTCCAAATTCTACATTCTCTTGGGAAAGATTCATGGCTCAGCCTGATACAATGCTCCCTCTGCAAAAATGAAGATTCAGCCAAAGAGCAGCATCAGTAAATGTTATAATGTCCCATTCAAGTTATTGTTCCAAATACGACTTTCAAAGCCTGGCAGGGTTACTTATGAAACACTGTTATTAAAAAACCCATTTTTATCTTTCTCCATATATTTGTGTTTATTAGGGAAAGGAAAATAAGTACAAAAAACACTAGTGCCATATTGAAGAGTAATAAATTAAATCCTAAAATACAGGAAATGAAAATACTCTGATCCCCCTAGTATCACTGCCTTTGAGTTTGCAATAAATTTAGCTGCATATTTAAAAAATACAACTGATAAATAAAGCTACCACGTATGCAGAGTAGTGGAAGTACGACAATCATGTCAAAATAAAAACAGAGCACCTTGTATCTTCATTTCCAAGTTCTTTTTCTGTGTATCCATTTGTAAGCTTGAAGTTTCCTTGGTATACATTTTAGCTTTAACATCTGTGCATGAAGATAAATAGATAAAGGGTATACATACATATGCATATATATTTATATATTCTATATATTTCTAAAGGAAAGCATATAACAGAGTACTAATAATGCTGTGTCTTTCCCAGAAAGACGTGTGAACTCCAGGAGTCTGGTCATATCTCAAGGATGACATATTTCAGTCTCTTAGGTGAAAAGAGGCAAGAAGATAGCCAGCTGGCTCATGTGAAGTCAGATCTTCTATGCCAGCTGGACAAGAAATAGCATTGCTGTTAGCTTTGGAGGCTGCTGCCTGCCTACTAACTACAGGAAGACCAGAAGAGTTAAGAAGCAAAATCTACATGCAAACAATTTTCCATCCCATATGGAGTTGTCATTATCCCTCTGAGCGTAATTAGGTTTGCCAGATTTACAGTGCTGCATGCAGCAACACACTGAATCAGACAGCTCAGCTGCTTGCCACTCACACAGCATTTCCAAGTCAGGCCTCGTTACCCTCCTGGCAGTGAACAATGAGGAAAAGGCAGCACATTAGAGCTCCTGGTCCTAGAGGGAAGCTGAAAAAACTCTTTAAAAAAAGAAAGGAATGAGACCTGCTCCTAATCCTTCTGCTTCCTAAAACCCAGATAACTGGTTATGGTCTTTTAGTTCAAGTACAGCCAGTGTATCTGCCACTAGATATTACTTTCTGCAAATACCCTTAAAAGCCCCATTTTCAGTGACTTTCAGCTACTGAACTTGAAAGAACATAGAGATATATTTAATTTCTTTTAATTTTATTTTTCACTGACTTAATATAATAATTATCACATTTTTACAACATTGTGAAATACACCTAAATACGCCACTTGGTTTGAAATGCCTTAGGCAGGAGGCCATGGCTGGACTCAAATTGTATGGTGTCATGGACAGTTAAACTGATTATGTGTGTGTAAGTTTTATAGACAAAGAAACCAAAGGGCAGAGTCTGACTCACACTTACCCTGCAGATCTGTGGCAGGGATGAGAACAGAGCACATATACCTTGACCTCAATCTTGCATGTAAGCCAAATGCACTCTCTCTTGATTTAATCTGTAAATTCAGTGAAGAGACAGCTGCTAGTTATGATTTCTCCTGTTAACCAAGACCACTAACACCCTGGGTATTTGGAGCAGCTCTCTTTCTACAGTTATGCAGGAAATACTAAGAATAAGTATAATCCCCGAGGAAGAAGTCAATATATTCAAATGAAGTAATTTAAATTCTAAATCTTGGTTCCATATGTAAACAGACATCCCCCAAAAATGTCCCGTGTACTGTCTTCTCTAACTCCAATCAAGCCCAGAAATGCAAAAAGGAAAGAAAAGAAAACACAGTGATTGAGGCAGATTTAAAACCATGTCATATTGAGCCAACAATTATAGAAAACTACCTCACTCAAGGTTTCACTCATACTTCTGGGACCATCTAAATCATATCATGCTGCTCACTGTTGTGAACATAATTTGTACTCATGACACAACAGGGCAACATCAAAACCACAGAGAACCTAAGTGAGATAAATGCAATAAAAATAATTCACAAAATAAGCACAAATGTGCCAGACCCTGCAACCTACAGTCCTGACCCATAACAGTCAAGAACGTGACTGAAGTGCACTGCATCTCCTCCTGCCTCTCAGCCAGGGCTTGCTCTCCTTTCAGCTGGGAAAGGAAAGGCAAATTTAGTTGCTCAGTCAGACTGAGCCTTGGCACATAACAAAACTTTCTACCAAAGACTAGGGATGTGGATCTTCGAGGTCATCCCAGAGTTCAGTAGCTGGAAATGCCTGGTCATACAGATTGCAATGACCATGAACCATTAGGTGCAGACATAAAAACGACAAATACAATCCTATGACACCTCACACATGGTAGGGGAAGTCAAAGCACTATGTATTAGCTCTGCAAGACCTTACCCAGAATCAACCTTACCAATTTCAGTTAACTGTTTTCATGATGAATTAAGACTACTAAAGGTCAGAGAAGGGCTAAGATGTTATCTTACATAAAAGGCACAAAAAGAAAAATGCCAGCAGTCTTTGGACAGCTGTATATGAATTCACTGAGCTAGGAACATTGGAGGGAGAAAAGAGCTGTTGAAGTCCAATGCAGACTGAAGAGTCAATGTACATAACCAGGCTATAAATAGGCATCAAGTAGATCCTCCATAAGAAAATACATCTCCAGAATGTGCTGCTCATGCAGGTAAGAGGAGCAGACATCTGAACCAATTTTGATGGAGCTGGCACATTTATAAATAGGTTGATATGACAATATGCTTAGCACAGCAGCTTGGATTTGATGATCTATGAAATCCTTTTCACTTCTGTCATCACATCTTCTGCTAAGTGATTATCGTAGTGATTGAATTAGGAAAAATTCATGTATCACTACAACAACAAAACCTGTCATGGGCTGATGCTGAATAAAAGAGATCTTCTCAGTATTTATACTCTTTTATTAGTAGCAAGGGGACTTTTTTCCTTATGTGTTTTTCATGAGGATTTGGGGGAGTTTTGCTTGGTTGGGTTTTTGGTTTGGGGTTTGGTTTTGGAGCGTATGCTGTTTGTTTGCTTTGAGAGTTTTGTTCATTTGGCTTTTATTTTGGTGGGTTTTATTGTTTTGGGGTGGGGATTTTTAAAGTTTGTTTGTTTGTTTTGGGGTTGGTTTTTTTTAGATCCACATCCCTCAACATGAGTCCTTCTGTAATATGGAAGGTTATGCACAAGAAAGGAACACAGACCAGAATCCTTTGCAGCTGCTGTAATACACACAGCTCCAGAATCAACACGGAACAAGGAAGATAGCATTTTTCACAGCTGCTGCGCATCTACCAGTTCTGCTGGCTTCATCCCCAACCTACTCATCATTGTACTTCACTCACTAAGCTTCAGGGGAACCTGCTTTTTGGGGTTTGAAATGTACCCGTTGCTGTGACCAGGCCATAACAGAGGTATTTTGCCTAGAAGTAGGGGGGTTTGTTTGCATGTTTTAAACAGAGAATTGAATACTGAACCATCCATAATCTCCAGGTTCTTCTAAGGCAGCCAGATTCCTTCCTAGGGTAAAGTCTCATGCCCCTTATATTCACATTCGAGGGAGTATTTTTATTGTGAATCAGTAAAGAGAAGGAGCATTCTTCAGAATAAAAGGTGGTCAAAGTTAATTTAAATAACTCCCCAAACAAAAACACATAGGTGGACCAAAAGATTCTTAGCCTGATCAGCCAACCAAGAGGTCATGTGTCCAAAATAATAATTTCTTTTAACTTCATAAGAGTTGACTCTTAAAAAACCACTGGTTTTACTCAAACTTTACCAGTCTGATAAACTTCATCCCTTAGTCTCTAACCCAGTCTAATATTTGTCCCATGAAAGGTTGGACCATACCAGAATCTATCATTTAATTGTTTGAGGTCCTGTATAACAATATCAACCAACTGCCTTTACAGTGGCATAACACAAGACTTGAATGCAAATTGAAGGCAAGACATTTGTCACCACAGTGGAAAAAATTTCATTCCAGATAACATGTGTGATATATACCTGTTCCTCATATTTTAGTTCTTCTTGTTTTGCTTTATTTATGTGCCTTGAGGCTGTAATTCAGCTATGAAGAATGAAACACTTTACTGAACTTCTATACAGTATTTACACTCCCTGCATCAGATGTCACTTTTTCATTGTAATGGGACATATTGGGAATCCCAGAGCGATGAAGATTTATGGACTTCTGGACTGCATTGGTAGAAATAAAGAGCACCATGAGCAGGCTCTCACAATGGTTCCAAACTAGTCAACTTTCATGTTAATTAGAAATCTCTGGAGGATTTATGGGTAACAATTTAAGTTAATGGAAACCTCATTCTGTGTCATCCATCATTCTTGTACAGACAGTAATAATGCAGGAAGAAAAAAAAAAGAATTTAAAACGGAAGACAGTGTCTGACAAAGGAGTTTTGAAATGTTGCAATCCTTTCAATTTATAGGTTTTACAAAAAGTCATGCCTCCCAGAATTTATGATCAAGTTCATAGTTTTTTTTTTATGGTAATAAGATTTCTAAAAGAAAAATCCATATTAACTTTAAATAAATAAATAAAAATAAAGGAAAACATAATGAGTCAGGGAATTGATGATTAAGAAATCTGCTGCTTCCAGAATGTTGTTAGTGGTTCAGGTCTAACTTCAAGCCAGTTTCTTGTGGGAACTTAAGTGTAAGCTTACCCATGTGCATGGACAGCCCAATTCAGGAGAGCAGGGATATTTGAGATGAGCCAGATTAGGCCCAGGCCTCTGGCCTACACCAGAAAAAACACTCATAATTTTACAGTAGAGTCAGCGTCTTAAGTACATGATCTGCACCGCACTTAGCTCTCACAGATGGGAGTAAATGCAAAAAGTACTTTCAAACACAGCTACCAAATCACCCCAAAATACAGATGACTGCTCACAATAGCTGATTTTAGCCAATGCTAAGTGAAACCATCAGGATTTAAAAATACAGTTAAGGATAAGAGTTTGGGAATCATCACCCAAATTTATCAGAGATTAACTGAATCATGCCTAGATTCTTAAGAGAATCATTAAGAAATTAAATTTGTATGCTTCACTACGAAAATTGCTGATACTTCTTATTCCTTCTTTTAGTTCAAAAGGACAATCCTCATGCAAAATTTCATGTCATATCAATTGTGCCATATAGAACTCATTTGTTTGGATGAAAACTGTTTGTCTTACACTGTTTTCAAGAGTCATAAAATGTGAGAATGTAAATATTATGTGGATATATCTTCAAGTGACTAAATCTATGCATATCTGATTGAAATTTCTTCATGAGCAAAAATCTGAGCTGTTTTTCCTGCCCAGGTACCACACAGTGTCATTTAGTGTATCTACCCACTACCACAACAGAATAACAGGATTGAATTAAAAACAAACAAACAAAAAAATCAGAGAAGTTAGCACATTACCCTGTTAACAACCTTTTCTCTGGAATCAAGCTCCATGAGATTTGGACCCTTTCCAGGACTGCAGATTAAGATAGGCGGCATATGTTAAGAGCAGCTGAAACAAAACAGAAATGTGTTTTACCTAGTGCCATCTCAGCATCTCAGAAGCAGCGACAAATAGTTATTTGACTATCCCAGTTTGCCTCACTTCTGCTGAGAGACTAATAATGGCATAACAAAAAACTTAATCACTTATTAAAGCACAAGTGTTATTTGTTTCCTTTTACCATGAAAGACCTGTGAGAGACAAAAGCAAGCTGTGACATAAGAGGCAAAATGAACAAAAACAGATCAATTTAGAGATTGAAATATTTCAAAGCTATGTGAATCACGTATGGTAACATCACTGCAGATAAACTTCGATTATTCAAGCATTACTCATTCAGTCTCTTCACAGAGAAACACTTTCCTAAGGATTTACACTGAGGATTACTTGATTTGGTTTTCTAGATGAGCTATTAGGACCAGAAGAAGATGTTTCGTGTAGTTGAGAATCAAGGAATTGTATCCAGATTACCAAAAAGTGCCTAGAGAAACTGGACACAGTCGGACAAGTGTTAACAACTGTCTCTCAAGGAAAACTCTCAAATGAAACCATCATGGAATTCAGTTGCACAACGCAGAAAATTACGTAATTAAAGAAAAACAAATGTATCAGCTAATCAGTGATTAACTATATTTGTTGTGGTACTTAAAAAAAAAAAAACAGAATGCAAACAACAGCTATCTAATTTAGACTTCTTTTTCCCCAAGGAAACCTTTAGTTACAAATGGGACCTCTGACAATGAGGTTAATATCAAGGTACTTAATTATTCAAATTGTAGCATGTTCTAGGGAGCATCTTAGGTAAATAAATTTTTAGAGATAGGAAATGAAATGTGAATAACCTGTGGAACATATCTTCATTTATTACAAAAAGCCTAATAAATTCTGAATGGAAAACATCTGTGGCATCTCTGAGTGGTACCTGGTGGTACCTGAGTCATATGACATCAGATAACTAAATTTTATCTGAATTTGTGGGAGAGATAGTGATCCATTAATATGCATTATACTCCAGTTAAGTCTTATTTGTCCAAAAATCTCAGTTTGATCTACAAAGCCTTTCTAGGGCCATGTTTCAAGCAAATTTACTTTGTACAGGTTTTACAACTATTACAAGCTTCGATCACTTTTCAATTTTTACTTAAAACACTATGTTAAAATTGTAACTTTGCTTCCTGGTGTAGTTTCATAATTTCAGTCAGGATGACGTGGTCATTGCTGTGCTGGGAAGGTATGGGGGTTTTGTCAGTCTTCATGCCATATTGTGGAATTTATTCTTTCTAGGCTTCCTTACCTGTCTGCTTGCTGCTTCCTTGCATAAGAAAATAGGATATTCATCTTCAGCTCATGAATAAGTAGTCCGTTAGTGCTGAGACAGAGTGATTTGTCAATAGTTGTAGCAGTAAATTCTCAGAGCATCTTCAGAGTTCCTCTTGCAATATTAAACAGGAAGTATCCCTGAAATATCCTTCAGATTCATCAAATTTAATAAGAAATAATACTTTATTTTCAAATAAAGACTTATTCCTTCTGCTCTTAAACTGCTCAAGCTCTTAAAACTTAACTACTTCTCAAAGGGTTCTTTGAATTTAAATAACCTTTCCATATGGCATCATAACTTATGAATATAGACCTTTGAGAGATACTTCTTGAAGTTTCTCACAGAAATTTGTGAGGCATTGTCAGATCAGTGCATTCTACCAAACATATATTCAAATTACCTTTTATATTAGTAACTAATTGTACCATCATATAACCCTAGCATAGTGTACCTAACTCATCTCACTATTCATGTAAAGAGGAAAGAGAAGTATTATGTGACAGTTCCTACTAAGACATGTCTGCAACAAAGGTCATTCATCCTGATTAGAAGAATGCTTAATGTCGTGGTTTCGACCACAAGCCAGCCCCTGGGGCTGAGGATGGTTTTGTCCAGGTGGATTTCTGGAGAAAAAGCCAATCAAAACTCTTAGTGACAACTTTGCTAATTACATGTTTAAGAAAAACGGAACCTTTTTGCGCAGTAGAAATTAGTAGCAGTTGAAATTGGGAGCCACGTAGGAGAGGCGATAGGTCCTAGGTGGGGGCCAGGCCTCCCTCCTCCCCCGGCCCTGGGCTGGGGGCAGGTGTGGCACTGAAGCCCCCCTTCTCTCCTGTAAGAGAGTGGAAAAACAAAAACAAACAACAAACTTTAAAAGACTGACTACTTGGATGAAAACAGCTGCAGAAGAATTCCAGCAGGGAGATAAGGGACCCCCAAGGCCAAAGCTGCAGCAGGAGAGAGAAGTTCGAAGGGGGGCCCTGCTTCTTTCCCCTCTCTCTCTCACTGTCTCCCTTCAGCAGTGAAAAGACTGAAAAATAGAACCCCATGATCTGTGGAAGATTGTTGGGGTGAGAAGATCCCCACGCTGCTCGTGGAAGAGCCTACACTGGAGTAAGTGGATGCATAAAGAAGCTGAGACTTTATGAGAGAGCTGAGATGAGGCAGAGTCCTGTTGAAGATTTGTGACCCTGAGGAAAACCTATGCTGGAGCAAGATGGCCCAGGTGGGATGTTGAGATCCCTGTGCGGGATCCGTGCTGCTGCTGAACATTTGTGACTCTTAGAGAGACAAGACTTACACCGGAGCGAGAACGGCTCAGGTAAGATGTTGGGATCCAAGTGAAGGATCCATGCTAGACCCATGTCGGAGAGGTCTATCAAAGACTGTTCTTCTGTTGGGAAGGACCTAACAGGGAACAGGAGTGGACTCAAAAGCCATTATCCCCTGTGACCCTGTGGTGAAGATCCATGGTAGGCAAGTGTCCCCTTGCAGTCCATGGAAGAGAAGAACTTCAGGGCCTGGGTAACTCCCCCCAGCCTCCGGTCTTAGCCCTGCCTGAGGCTGACACGGAAGAAAGAGAGAGAAAATTCCAGCTGCGAAGAAAAGGAGTTGGCATCCTGAAATAACAGAAGAAGAGCTTTAGAGTGCTGTAGAGTTATTGAAAAGACCTGAAGCTCCGAGAAATGGAGAAAAAGACTGCTTCTCCTCCTAGACTGATAAAAAAGGGGGAGAGGTATTTCTGTAAATACATAGTACTTTTACCTAAGTAGAATTGTTGCAAACATAGTTCTTTAGTTTGTTATCTTGATAGTAACAAATTCTAATATTATTTTCCCCAGTCAAGTCTCTTTTGTCTGCATAAACCTTCTCTCAACTAATAGTAATCGTGTGGGGGGTATGAGAGCAAACTGACCCAGAGCAAAACCACGACACTTAATCATTTTCTTCAATCCACTGCAATACAGTGAGCATAAATATGTGGTTTAACTGCTTTCCCAAACAGATGTGGACTGTTAGCTAAAGCTTACCAATAACTCAAGTAATTTCCAAGCAATGTATACTGTGGCTTAAGTATTTTGCCTTGACTCAACAGTTCTCGGTATGAAATAGTTAACTCCACTCGATAAATCACTTTAAAATATCAGTAATTTTCCTCATTATTCCCTTATCTTTGTTAGGGTCCCAGCTTTCAGAGCACAAAGGAGAAGTGCCTCCAACAACTGCAATATTAGGAAAGGAAAAAAAACCAACAACCCCAAAACAAAACCCACCCATCACATGCAGCAAGGTAGGAGAAAAGCATGTCATTGCATCAGCAGCTCTTTTTGTGCCTCTGTTTCTCAGGATTTTCAGTTGTTCATTCCAATTAGGAGACAATTACAGGAGAAACAGGAGTCAAGTGAGGATGAAGACCTGACAAAGAAGCTTTGTTGGAGCATGCAAGTACAAAATGTAACAATCAACTCTAACGGGCTTAAAACACAGGGCTTTGCCAGCAGCCAGCCAAGGCTGCGTAACAAATTTCTGTAGGAATAAAGGACTATCACAAATGGTATCAATTCTCACTCCAAATGCAAATCACTCTTTTTCTGTCTAGTTTCCCCATAAGCAGAAAACAATCTTAGCAAAACAAAGCACTCCTACTAAGTATCCAATGCTTCATGCAGGGAAGGAATGAGTTAAATATGACAGATGCTAGTCACCTCACATACCATAAACTTGCAAGGTACTCATATACTTCACAATGAAAGCAGAATGAGAACCTGCATAAAATAGAATGGCATACAGGAGCAGGGCAGGAGGGGACTGACAAGGGTATCATTACTGGGAGAGCAGGATACAAAAAAAGCCACTGAAGACATGCTGCTGCAGCTGAATTATGTAGAGGTCTGAAAGAGAACAAGCTGGAATTCAACACCCTGATTTATTCCCTGTTTCTGTTTCCTCACTTATGACGTAATCATTAATCAGCTACTTTTACAGTGAGAAAAACTGGTTTTTGATTAAATTAATCATGAATACAGTCTAGAAATAGTTCCCTGCAAGTATTCTTTTGAGCAAACACTTCACTCCCACAGCTTCTCACAAAAAGCTCCACAGCTGATAAAATAAGTACAAACATGATCTAAGCAAAACTCTATTTAGCAATTGTCAAAACACTAGTGAGTAGATTTCCTCATTAGTCACTCGTCTGTGCTGGTGTCTTTGCATTCAGGGTGCAGGTGAGAACCCTATGCTGCAAAGCAACAAAGGCAGGAGGAAGAGGAAAATTTCTAGCTGGGTTGGAAACACCTCTCCTCACCTTGGCTCTAGGTACCTTGAGATCCAGGGCCAAAATTGTTTCTGGCAGCTCTCAAGAGGCAGAGAGGGAGACTGCAAGCCAAAGAATGGCTTTTGAAACAAGAACAGAGCTCCTGCAAAAGCCATTTCCTTGCCTACAATCACTCTTTCATCTCAGGCCATCTGTCTGATGGAAGCTGCCTGACCTATCAATACTAAATAACACTACAAGGGCAGTTCTGTTCAGTGAAACTTAACGATTTCAGTTTATCTCTAGATTAAAATCACTCTTCTTGTGGGAGGGACTTGTGGACAAAACTAGGAACAGGAATCACATGTCCAGAGCACATAAATGTGTTACCCTCTGAGTCAAGATTGTAGCTCTTTAGTTCAAGAGGTTCCTCCACTGGACTAACATTAATGCTCATTATTCTAATTGCCCGTTCAGATAAAACACCTGGTTTACAAACACAATGCCAACATGTTATATGTGTTTAAAAACAAGAACAAAGACCAATGACTGAGAGATCTGAGGATTTGCTTGGAGGCTTGTGTATAACAGCCACTTTGAACAATTCTAAATTTAACCAATATGCTATAAAAATAAAATGCACAGCACTTCATACTCTTGTCACTAGCACTAATTTAAACCACACTGTGGAATAAGCTATTTAAATGGACTTGTTGACCTACTTTTTAATCCCAGTTCTTGGGAAAGAAAAGAAATTAAGCAATAACTTAGAAGGTTGTTATTTCCTATAAATCATATTTTTGTATTACTCTCACTATACATTTCATTTTATGAGGATTATTTTTTCCACTGAATGCAGGTACAGATTAAGCTGCAGAATGTTAGGAGATGGAAAAGTATTTTAATTCATTATCGAATTGAAGTGATCCTAATTGTCTGACATTTTGCAAATCTTCTTGCCTATAATCAGGGTTTTTTCTCTGTCCTCTCAGTCACTTCCATTTGAGAAGAGTGAGACCATCTTAAGCATGAAAAGGATCTTGACACCATACAAAATCACTTACAAGGAGGGATAAAGGGACTTTGTTTGATTTAGTTCTTTGTCATAAAAATTCTTTCCTCAAGATCATTCCAAACAATTATTCACTTCTCTTGAATGTTTGTCCCAAGCATGTATTTTTAGTTTCTCCACTGTTCTCCTATATCTTGTATATGTAAGCTCAATTCCAAAACATTCCTCTTAGGACAACAGTCATTCTATATATTTCTCAATAGTGTCCAAGTTATAAAGGTGAACTAAAATAGGTCAGAAAAAGAAAAATCTGCAGTGCATTTCTCACCAACACCTATACACTTAAATGTGGAAGCTGATGAACCGAGGTAACAAAACAACTTGAGGGTGAAAGCAAGCATTTGCCTTTTATATGGGTATGTGACTAGAAACTGACTGCAAAAGTAGGTCTCTAGCTCAGCTTTTCTACCAGACAAGAAAAGGGTCCAAAAGGAGAAAAAATACAACAGGTTTCTGATAAAGGAAAGCTCTACAGCTGGCATGGCTGCATGTCTCCGTGGCGTCTGTGGACTTCTATCAGCAGACAACTGAACAAATAAAGTCCATCCACAAGCTGGATGCATGTGAATAACATACAAAATCTATCATGTTTATATCTGATGTACAAGACACCATAACATATCTGGGACCTAGAAAAAAATGGTTTTGAACTACTAATTCTGTTAGGCATCTGACTGTGGTAAGCTGGACTTTGCCATAAGCTAACTGACCATGCTTCAGGACGTTCATCCACTGCTGCATTTAGGTGACATGAATCACAGAAAGATAAGCTGACTAACCAGAGAAGAAAAATCGTTTTCCTTTGAGGGCTAGGCAGAAAGAACTGAAAAATAAGGGGGGAAAAAAAAGGTGAAGAAATTTAATTATTCTGGTGTCATGCACATCAAACATAACTGTTAACACCTTTACAGAAGAGGCCACAGGAACTATGCACATTCATGGAAATGAAGGCTTCAACTGAGTAATAACTAACACATTGTCAATCTAAATTTTTCTGGAAACCTATCTTCAGTAAAGAAAGAACATGTCCTGTTTCCCCTGGGACATGTGAATTTCTTAGTGGAGTGTGTGCATGTTTGCACTTCACAGGAATAGAGACTTAAGAAAACAAGCTTCTTTCACTCAGCATTGCAAGCATGGTACCTTTAACTTTAATCACGATAAAGCAGCAGTAAAGCAATTAAACAAAGCAAGAGATGCAGAAACTATAGGGTTAAATCAATAAACATTCATTAATAAAACTATAAAAATCAAAGCACAAAATAATCTATGTAAGAGCTGGCAAGGAAAGATGGAATGAGGGAAATTTATCCCTTTTTTTTTTTGCCTAGTCTCTAAAGGGAGGAAAGAAAAAGTGGCGATTATTGCACAGCAGAAGAAATGCTGTAGAAAAAAAAAGTATAAACAGTAAAGTGACTTCATGCAGAGCCTGAAGAATGTAAACCTTCTTTATGTGTGCCAAGAATTAAAAAAAAAAAAAAAATCACCTGCAAAGGTCACAGAAGAAGGAGTCTAGGGGGCAAATATGTTAACTGGAGAAAACATTACAAATGCAGATTTTTAGTTCCATTTAAGAGCAGACAGATCAGACTATATAGACAATTAGAGACTGTACAGTCACAAATCTACAAACCAAACAAGCCCCTTAATATTTAGTAGTAGTTAAACTATGAGATCTTTAAAGAGAAGCTTAGTGACTAGAGTGGGTTTCTGTGGCTGGGTTTTGGTAACAGTGGAGGGGCTACAGAGGTGGCTTCTGTTAGAAGCTTCTAGAAGCTTCCCCTGTCCAGCGGAGTCAATGCCAGCTGGCCAAGGCTGAGTCAAGTAGGAATCACAGTAACACCTCTGTGATAACATCTTTAAGAACAGAAGATTATTGCACAGAAAGAATTCCAGCCAAGCGAGAGCAGAGTGAGAACCTGAACAACAGTGTAGACACCTGGGTCAGTGCAGAAGGAGGAGCAAGCACCAGGGCTGAGGCCCTGCAGACCATGGTGGGGCAGCTGTGCCCCTGCAGCCCCTGGAGGACCAGCGGGGTGCAGAGATCCACCTGCAGCCCATGGAGAAGCACATGCTGGAGCAGGTGGATATCTGAAAGAGGCTGTGACCCTGTGGGAAGCCCAGGATGGAGAAGGGTCCTGCTAGGGGACCTGCAGCCCACGGAGAGGGAAGCCCCCGATAGAGCAGGTTTTTCCTGGGTAGGACTTGTGGTCTCTGTGGGGGACCTGTGTAGGTATGGCTCATCTGTGAAGGACTGCGCCCCATGGAGGAGTGAGCCATGGGACAGCAGTTTGGGAAGAACTGCTCCCTGAGGCTTGGACTGATGTTGGAGAAGTCCATCAAGGACTATGTCCTGTGTTAGAGATCCCACGGGAGGAGAGAAGGACTCCTCTCCCTGAGCAGCAGCAGAAACAACAACTGACTGTAACCCCCATTTCCCGTCCCACTGTGCCACTAGGGAGGAGGAGGGAGAACGTGGAAGGAAGGAGGGGTGGTGGAAGGTGTTTTTAAGACCATTTTATTTCTCTCTCTTTGGCTCTTATCCTGCTATAATAAACTTCAGTACTATTCCTACTTGGAGTCTGTTTTGCCCATGAAGGTAATCAGTAAGTGACCTCTCCCTGCTGTTATCTCAACTCATGAATCCTTAGCTGGTTTTTTATCTCTCCTCTGTCCAGTTACAGAGGAGAGTGATAGAGTGGTTTTAGTGGGTACCTGACATCTGGCCAGGGTCAACCCACTACAGTGACCCCAGTATCCTTGCTATTTCATGGTCTTCAAATCTTTAGTTTGTTGAAGACCCAAGCACTCCTTCTATTCTTGGGGAGGGGGGGGAAAAGAAAAATCATTCTAAATTAGATCACCTTCCAAGGAGATTCTTTTCTGCCAGAATTACAGGGGGTTATATTTGGATTTTTGCACATTTGTGAGGTTAAATTCATAAGTAGAAACCTGACAGGTAACACAAAACAGATATTTTACTTATGTTTTAAGAAATAAACATATAATTCAAGTTGCACATCCAAAGTTAAGGAGACAATTTAAATGGATACAAACTGCATGCAAAAAAAATTGAGATAACTTTTCAAGAACTTAACCACAGTCAAAGTGTGATATATGACCTGTAAATACTCTTTAAAAGAAAGACTGCACTGAGGATTAAAACAAACACTTGGAGAACAGATTGACTTGTATGTGGGTTTATTTGTATCTAACATAGGGTATCTTTCAGAAGGATTTTACATCATCAGCTTGCTTTAAAATAATGCATGTCAACATTTCAGTCTCTAACCCTTTATGTCAGGAAAAGAAAAACACAGATCACCTTCTCTGCAGCAGACAGCATGTTTCGCTTTTAGTGCAGAGCACTGGAGAGCAGTGCAGATCCAATGGCTCTGGTGGCTTTTTTTTTAGCATAAAGTGTCTGCAAGTGCCTCTGGCTACAGAGAAGAGGTCTTCTTCAACAAAATGAAATGCCACCAAGGGCAGTGGAGAGGAGCACAAAGGGGTAAAGGGAGGTTTGTGATGCAGTGTGAGGCTGTGTCTCCTTCCCTCTCTGCTCCATGAACTCTCTGTGGCACATGCTCCACATCACCTACAAGGCTGCAGACCTACCCTTTCTTTCAACACACTGATAACTGAGAAACCTGCGTGCTGTTTTCCACAGGACATTGCTGACATCAGGTCCAAAACGAGCAGCATTTTCCAGCAGATTCCTGTTTAGTGAACAGGATAAGTGAACAGGCAAAGTTGTAAAAGTGAAGCCTGAAAGACTCCTCAGGGCCTTTGAGTTCCTGCCAGGTTTCTCCCCTTGTAGTCCATCCTTTAGGGGATAAAATATGAGTCACTTCCCTCAGCCAAGGTTCACACAATGTAAAGGTTTAGCTTTTTGCAAAATGCTTATGCTGATTTTAACATACAGAGGGTATTCACAATTATTCACCTCAGTCAGATCATTACCACACCTAGACCAGCTGAACTGCCCAACACCACATATACTGATCAGCTTATATTTCTTTAAAATAATACGGGTTGGGATCATGGAGTTACCATTACTATTCCAAGATACTTCCAGGATAGCGTATCTTTACAGTTTAACGGAATGTTTTATAACCATAAAGAGGTATCATAATACATCATGTGAATTTTTAAAATACAGAGGCATGGTAGTTTTAATATTCATTTTTTACAGCGTTCTTTTGTTAATACTTTTCAGAAGTTTGAAGGCTGTCCCCAAAGCTAGTGGAAGGTAGAAAGAAATTCCGTGTCTTTGAGGCTATACTTAGGCTAACCAGGAAAACTACGAACCTACAGCTAGGAACACAGGTTTAACACCTGACTGTCAAAATCCCCCACATATGCCACCCAAAATCTTAAAGCAATATAAAACAACCCAGAGATCACAAGA
This sequence comes from Empidonax traillii, assembly GCF_003031625.1. Classification (NCBI taxonomy): domain Eukaryota; kingdom Metazoa; phylum Chordata; class Aves; order Passeriformes; family Tyrannidae; genus Empidonax; species Empidonax traillii. Next base: position 766,791 of record NW_020955274.1, read on the forward strand.
AAAGTGAAGGCAAAGGAAATCACACGAGTTGTGACTTTGTCCAGAGGATTTAGTGAGCCAAAGTGACGACAGATTTTTTTTTTTTCCAGGAAGACAAAACATTTTTTTGTTACTATAATAGATTTCATTGGCATTGACAATACAGGTGCAGAGTAGGAAGACACATAGCACAGAATACATTTAAATCTAATCTAACAAAAATTTCCAAACAAGATTTAAATACTGTACTCTTGCAACTCTAAAGAGTAAGTCAGGTTTTTAACACACTCACCACATAACCTATATCCACCTACTTTGTATATTCCTATTGCTGGATGTTGCATTTCCTTTTGGCAACCATACCTAACCTACTTCCAAAAGAGAACTAAAGCTGTACTCCCAGTCCAGAGCAGCACAGTGTTGATCAGGGAAGCTTATGACAAGAGGAAAAGATATGGTTTATAATACGAAAACAGGGAAACAGTAGAGTGCAATTGTAGAGCAATGGCTTTTAAGGTTGTGTATTTTTTTGATATATTTTACCTCTTCTTGTGGATGAAATCAGGGGGCCCTCACGTTTTCAAAATCTAAAGTAGACAAGTCCCTTTTTTATGGCTTAAAAACATAATTTAGCCTTTGCTGAGCAGACTTATTTCTCCACACAAAGCATGACAGTCAATTACATCGAAACAATTTCATTCAGGTCACTAAACATCAGTAGGTAACATGATTTAGTGTCAGGAGTGTATTATACAAGAGCACAGCAATTTTGAGTTTTGGAATTGAAATGGAAATTGCAATGTGAATGGATATTGACAGTAAGCACATACAGCAGCAGGGAGCATCCTGCACTTATGAGGTAGCACGTGATCAACCCATTCCTGACAAGGAATCCTTCTCCCACACCATACAACAGCAGCACTGGATTTTGTTAATTCAAGTTAATTTCTATCATTTGTATGCAAACTGTTGTACAAGTGCAGGAGTCATACATATGAAGAAAGTTTAAAAAAAGTTAATTCCAGATTCATAAAAGCTATTTTATTCTCTTGCATAATGGAATGGTTTCATTTAAAAATTAAATTTAACAATATTAGATATTTCTGGCCCCACTTCTTCTCTCTGAGAAAAAGAACTAGAATTGGTGATGACTTTTGTAACACTTCCAACTTCTTTGAAACACAGTATTAACACAGTGAAATGTATCTTGTTTTGGTCATTGTTCATACAGGCCCTTTTAATACATATCAAGAAAAGGATTTTGACATTTTCTTACAAAAATTAACAAATGCTCATCAATTTCTTGTAATTAGAAGCAATTTTAATTGCTCGGGTTTTTAATGGCATGTACTTATAGGACCAAGAATGATGGCTTTAAAATGAAAGAGAGGAGATTCAGATTAGATATTAGGAAGGAATTCTTTACTATGAGGGTGGTGAGACACTGGAACAGGTTGCCCACAGAAGCTGGGGATGTCCCATCCCTGGAATTGTTGAAGGCCAGATTGGAGGGGGCTCTGAGCAGCCTGATCTAGTGGAAGGTGTCACTGCCCACAGCAAGGAGTTTGGAACTAGATGATTTTTAAAGGTCCCTTCCAGCACAAAACACACAAACCGCTTAATTAAAGAAAATTGACCTGAAGTTATATCCTCTATAATACACAGTATGTTTCTGTAAACCCTATGGCTCCTATTACCATCATTGAAAGATGAGTTCTACTTTAAAAACAAACAAAAAACAAACAAAAAAACACACCAAAACAAAAAACCCTAAACAGCTATCTCAACCATCATTACTTATCTAATTCAAAGCTGACATATTCTGTTGACCAGGAGGCAGCAGATAATTCCTTCAACTACTGGATTTCTCTGTTCAAAGCAATAATTTGTTCTTTACTGTGATAAAAAACCCCATCATCTCTGAGGATGAGGGCTATATCTTAGCTGTGATTATTACCTCTTGGATCATATACTCCGACAAGCAGAAGCATTGCACTATGAAATTTTTTTTCCACATGATGGATTTCACCAATTGCTCCCTAGCAGCATCTAAACTATCATCGTGTTATGCCAACCAAAGATCATCTTTCCTCAAAGATTTGGGATTATGAAAAGATTTGGCATCATTTAAAAAAAGTGAGTAAATGCAGTTCATTGCCTCCACACTGCTACTTTTTTCCTTTACACTGGTAAGACAGGATCATATGTTCACATTCAAAGGCCAAAAACGAAAGAACAACACACTTTTCAATTCTATTCTTCTAGCAGAATTTCAAAGGGGAAAACAAATGGCCCATGTCTTCGTAAACATGGAGTGAAACCAAAATGAGCCTCAGCCTGCTCTCAAAAGCAGTAATTCTTCTAAGCTGGAACCAGCACAAATCCTTTGTGTGTTAAAAAAAAAAAAATCTTTCTTTCATAACTCCCCATTAACAAAAGTCACAGTTTTTCGAACTCTATTCTTCATTAAGAAAAAAATTAAGCTACCAAACCTAAAAATGGTTGTTTGAAAGCTTGATCTGCAGAAATAGCAAGACACTTAGACACACACACCTTGGATTACTAACTTAGAAGTCTCTGATGACAAATAATTAATCAAGATAGAACCCATCATCATATCAATCACTGAAGAGCTTTAGGCAGTGGCATCCAAAACAACTGTCACAAATTGTGATGATGAATGTTCCAGAGGCTTTTATCATCACCATCTTGAGCTTTGCACAGTTGAACCCTATTTTACAAACTAGAATATATTTTACTGGTTTATAATATCTAGCAAAGCAAAGAGAATTATGTACTCCCTTACTTAAGTACCAGGAGCTCTCCTTATACCTGTGAAATGGCATGCAGGATAATCTCAGGAAGTCTGAAGGTATATGCTCAGAGGGTCTGACTCTAATATTTTCCATGAAGTTTGAACTAGACTATGTTACTGGATTTTAGAATTAAGTAGATGCAATAGATAAAAAACAATTCTTAATGCAATTATTGCTTCAGTCAAGTAAAAAAAAAAAAAACAAACCACCAAATTAAAAACTACATAAATGTGGGCACTTCACAATGGTTTAATATAGACACAAAATTTACAAATCATAACATTTATCTGACTCATTAGGGCACACAAAAAAAATTGATTTTCAATAAAGTACCACATTCACTCACTAAATACTTGAATATACAACTGTGCCTCTAAACATCCCCAAAGCAACCCACAGACTTTTAAAAGCAGGAATTTTTTTTGTGGTATCATGACACTGAAATGTGGGAGCTGACTAGCAGCACAGTGTTGATATTTCTACAGACACACACTATTGAGAGCTGATTAGATATTAGGTTTGATTTTTACCTGGTTACTTGCATTGTGTTTTGCTTTATAACCTGGGGAAATCTGAGTCTGCACCACTTAGTCATAACACTCTCTCACAACAAAACAGGAACTGGACAAGGAAAAGAAAGAAGAGGAAAATGGTACAATCCCATTCCAACCTCATCCTCCCAGAAAACTTGATGCTGCAAAGATCAACCCTCTTTTGTACCTAAGGTTTCTCTCCATCATGAAATCTGCAGTAAACTAGACAAACAGTCTTAGGGCACTGGAGAAACAAGGTCAAAAACAGTAGGCCAGTAAAACATGATAGGTACTTCAACATCTTCCTCCAGTGGATCAATAATCAAGTTCTTAGTAATGCACATCTTCCCTATAAATTGTAAACAAAATTAAAATGGGTCTACTTGCCTTGCTCAGAAGATAAAGCTCACTCTTATTTTGCCACTTAACTGATTTCTGCTGTGTTGACTTGATTTTGCCCTTCTGTTTGGTACAGTGTCTCTGTTACTCTTTCAAATAGATGTGCCCCTTCCTATAGGGAAATTATCAGGGTAATAGGGCTGCCAGTGCCTCCTAGTACAACATGGGTATTTTACAGACTGACAAAGGAGCTTGAGAAAAGAAACAAATAAAATCCTGATGTGTCTGAGAGACAACACATTGCATGTCAGATGCAAATGTAGACTGTACACTTGGATTAGCTCTTATTTTGTTGCAGGGGAAAAGATACTAAAAATAAATAAATTTCTTTCTGCAGGTACCCTGAGGCACTTGACAAGTTACTACTAATCATTCCTTTCTCTGATTTCTCATCTCCTGCCACCTGCTACATACCTATATATTCTCTAATTTTAAGCATACGTATACAGTTGCTTTGACATTTTAGCTACTCCACAGCAGGGATTAGGATCCTTTGTGAGAGCTTTTCATTTACTGAAGAAACAAACAAAAAAAAGGTTAATAGTTCAAGAGTAACTACAAGGAAAAGAGACCAAAAGCCATTCCTGGTGTAACCTCATTGGCATCATAGACTCAGCTTTTGCTCTCTGTTTTATGTATAGCATCCCTGAAGTGAAAAAAGCATAAGGACTTTCAAGAGATGTTATACATTATAATGAAATGTATCAGAATAATAACTTGTTTTAAGCACATTCTTCTGTCTCAGCTTCATGATTTAAATAGGACACACTAAAGAGTAAATAATATACATTACAAGAGTAGCAGTCTGGCTTGCTTCCTTTAAGCATAGGTGACATTAGGTTAATTGGGTTTAATGCTGGGGAGAAATTTCTCTATTAACTGATGTTCTTCTTGTTGGTATTACATCCCTGCATTTACTGTAATATGATTTACTGAATTAAGACAAGTATTGAAAAAATCTGAATTAGCTAGGTTTTCCTATGTGGGAAGAAGAAGGTCAAAGACATACCAAGTGATGCTGCAAGCCTTCAGGGTAGCTAGGAAAAGAAGCTGGCATTCCATTATAACAAAACAAAACAGAAGAAGAGAAAAAAAAACCAAAACAACTAAACAACATTGAGGGGGTAAGCTACACAGCTGGAAGCTACATAGCTCTGTGAAAGGATAAGAGATAGTTGCAGCAGGACCTTGCTTGCCAGCAGGCAAAGTTCAAGCACTCACTGATGTAAGGTCACATTGAAATAGATTGCATTTGAGATGGAATCTTCAGTGATTTAGTTGAACTTTATGCTCCAGATGTCTTCATGTGAATGTGTACTTCTGTAACTCTTAGGAGCTGCAAGAGACACATTTTATAACCCCTGTGTTTCTGGAAAGACCCTTACACAGAAGGCACAACGGAGATGTTTTTCTTATTTCCTTATTTGCTGTAGAATTGCTGTTAGACTTATTTATTCGATAAGCAGGTACACCTGTTACATTTAAATGCAAGAAAACTGGGTTTATTTCTAGGAACCCACTGTGTTGGTTGAAACTAATGAAAGATTAGTTACACAAATCTGGCAAACAACTTATCAAGCCTGGTGTCATTTGCATAATACCCTCTATGATGTGGTTCATTCTTACAGAGTATTGCAGATGGGATAGTAGTCTGGCAAAGTGTCATTAATCAATGCATTTTAGAAAGGAAAAAGGGGCAAGAAAGTCAAATGTTATTTATAACGGTGTATCAAAAGAAATACCGTATTCACAAGTATTTCTCCAAAAAATACTGTTTCCAAGAAGCAGAGGTTGAGTTTCCTGCCCTTTTCTTACAAAACACTGCTGTGTATTAACACTCAGGAGGACTTTATTTATTAACAACTGAGACCTTTGGGCATCTGCACTTGAGCAGCTCTCTCATTCAGGCAAACACTTCAGCATGCAGCATCCTAGCATCTCTCTGCTAGTCAGCCCTTAGAGGAGTAGTACCATCACACACTCTCATCATGCAGGTAGTTTGATCAGGATATCATCACAGTGAGGACTTAGACACAGAACTATGAATTATTTTGTCATCACAATAGAGAAGGTCAGGAGATATTACAAAACATGAAATATAAAAATGAGGGATATCTACGTAAAACTCTTGGTTGAAGTTTTCATTACAGGGCATATGAGGAATAATGGAACAACAGCTATATTTCTTTGGTCTACTGACATAAACGAAAAAGAAGAATAGGAATGTGATAAAAAGTGTAATTTGCAGGACATTTACCTATGGTAATAAGAATAAAATAAAAGTAGGAAACTTTAAGTTAAATATTTTAAAACACTGACAGTTGGGCCTATTTGTTTTACAGAGGAATTTTATTATTTGGGGCATGCAACATTAGCAAGCCAAAGCAATTGGGAATTTGTGAAAACACAGGTGTGAATTAGATTCTTTAATATTTTTAGGATCATCTCAATTCTTGGACCACAGGAAAATGAGAAAGGGGCCAAGTTAACAGTAACAATGTTTCTAGTAATTGCCATTCTTTTTCAGTTTGGAAAGTTGAAGTCAGTACAGACAGTACTATTAATCATGTATTGTACCCTGAGATGGATATCCATCCCTTCTCTCCCTCACACAGGTTGAGAAACCATTAAAGAGAACAAAGCAAAAAGGCACAGCCTGTCAAACTGCACAGCACTAGAAAGAATATCATACTACAGTTGCAGGCTGCTGTCTTTTCCAGCCTGTATGACAGATGAAAAATTTCATTCTTGTGACAAAAACGGTAATGAGGATAGAAAATGGCGCCACATGAATCCAGCTTTCTGACAGGGTTCATAATGAGAATCAGAATTGTGCAAAGTTAATCTAATCCCATCACAGTGTTAAAGCTCAGCTCACAGGGGACCTGCTTATACCTATAGTTTCCTATAGGTTGTCTCAGGAGTACAAACTTATGGGGAGAAAAGAGATACAAAAGCAGAATTTTGAAACCAAAAAAAGACCTGCGCTATCAAAAAATAACAGGGAAAATGTGGTAGAAGACCAACTTCAAGCCCCAGCATTGCATGTGCAGCTGATTGCACCAGCATAAGTGAACACATAATATTGCAAACACTTTTCCACGTGCACAAGTGACAAAACACAATCAAAAGGTTCATTTCGTCTGATTTAGAGGATGAACTGTATAGGGGCTTAACCATTTGAAGGCAGAAGTGTACTAGTATCCATTTAGTAACTGAGCTCATATTAAACATCAATGCTGTGTGTATTCTTTAGATAGCAATCTATTATTTTTCATTATTATTTAAACAGTTATGCTGAGTTTTCAGTTTACTTTTAAGTCTTTAGAAACTGTTTTCAAACTATCATCATGTTTCTTTTGCTTCCAATTAGCTGTAGTAAATGAGATCTCAAAGTTTTAAGTGCATAAAAACCAGTTCTCTAAACAATGTTTTGTTCCTAGGACTCACAGAATATTGTTGATAAGCAATGTACACAGAAAATACAGTAGACAAAAATAATGTAAAGTTAGGCATTAGCTGGAAGACACATCACCAAGCCTAGAAATACTTTTATTTGGGGAAGACTCCCACTTATCATTGAGTGAAGTCCATCTCATATGCATCTCCCAAAATAGACATCTTATGCCTCAGGTATATAAAGATATGCTTTCTCTCTCATTACTTTCCCTCCAGTCTCGTTTTTCAACTGATACTGAAAACACAAGTTTTCTCTTGTAAGATTACCATACCTGTAACGCAAGGTGATACTTCTTTCTTTAGAGAAGAAAATTTCTCCAACTATAAAATACAAAAGAAAAACCCAAATTATTGGGCTATTTTTAGTTCTTTTCCTGTATCTCTACTTCAGAAAACGCTATTACCTTGACTGCTTCCCCCAGCATAGTCATTCCTACAGTTCAAGGTCATAAGCAGAAGAGTCAGTGCACTGGCACAAAACATCTTTGTATATAAGATGAATTCAACTTCTATTAGAAATATAAACACTGGTTTAAAAGTTATGGTAGAAGTAGCCTTAAAAAATAGAAGGATGAAAAAAAGGGTGACAGCAATTGGCTTATTTACAACCCTACTTTAAGGGTAAGTCTCTCAACTGTATTATCAAGGTTTTGAACACCTCATTCTCATTAACTTTTGCAGCAGTAGAATGTTCAAAAACGTTCAAAGTAGCAGACAGGGAAGGAGGAACTTAAGTGACAATGATAATATGTGTGTTATTAACATCTCCCTGAGGGCCTAGAAGCCAGTTGCTTGGTTGAGGAGATGCAGGCACAGAAGAAATCTCGTGCAAAACCACATTGAGAAAAGCACCTGACTTAACAGCCCCTCACACCACTACTTCAACTAATGGAGAAACTAGCTGTACAGTACCATCTACAACTGTTTTAAAGTTTTATTTGCCTCCTTACATATCTTGCTTGTACTTGTACAATCAAGTTGTACTCTTTTGTTCCAGGACAAAGCAGTGGCAGGGAGGAGGTTTGTTTGATGAAAGAATGGTATTATTTCTTATTTAGTTAAGAGGAAAAACATAAGAGTTTTGATTGGGGTGAAGGGAGCTGTGTGTGTAAGCTGCACACCATATGTGCTCTTCACATCCTCAGGCTTGGCATTTCAGTCTAGGACAAATGGTGGAGCTCACACAGTGTCCCTGACACAACCAACCACACTGACACAGCCGCCTCCCAAGCCAGGAGGTAAATGGTGCCCCAGCCCTAACTTCCAGGAAAAGCTCCACACCACCACACAGTGTGTTTTCATGCTGTTCTACAATTGTCTGGTTGTCTTTTTTTAAAAACATACCCATGCAAACTCAATATATACTGACAATTCTCTTTTAGGACGAGGAAACGTTTAAGTATAAAAGAAAAACATATAGATATATGTAAATCTAGTTCTTCTCAGTAAGTACATATAAAGTGTCATCTACGCATACATACACAAAGATTTAAATTACATAAAGTGTATAAGATCTTCTTTAATAAAAATAATTTACTAATAAAAGTGTAAATTCAAGTATCAAACTATCATGGGCACCTCCAGACACACTTTTCAGTGTTGCTTAACAATCCCTAAAACATCAGAGGGAAGCTGGGTTGATGTAGAAGTTTAAATGCAGAAGTTGTAAAAAAGATTGGGGGTGGGGAAGGAGAGCAAACAAGTCAAAACATATCTGAGGGTTATAGGCCCCATGCTAGGGGACCCACCATGTATGCAAGGGGGAGGACAGCCCTTTGAGCTGGACAGAGACCTCATCCTGTGGCTCTTCCTGCAAAGAATGACCGTGCAGTACAATCACTGCACACAAAGAAAGGGGAAACTGAAACAAAACAAACAAACAAAAAAGCAGTCTTAGAAGAACACATGTACGTGAATGAGTCAAGAAAAACTGTAGAGGATTTAAAAAAAAAATCTACAGCTGCACACATGATTGTAAAGCATGAAGGGTTGTGCTACAAATGCTTTCATATCAGCTCTTTGATTGATGTCTTTGCCCACATATTGTGAAGTCAAAACTAATGAACAATAGTAACTTCTGATGACAATTGTGTTCCAGGAGCATCATCATATAGAGAAGCCAGTATAACATTCAATCAACTTATTTCTTCCAATTTTCATGTTGCACTATGCAATAAAATGTTAAAACCTGGTAACCCAAGTACATATACTTTCAAACAGCTTAAGTTACATGCATATGGTTTTGTGATGGGAAATGGAATAATTCTTAGAATAAAGTCCACCTTTTCCTAGAAGTCAACATTCAATATATGTGAAAAGCATCTGAAAGCTTTGCAAGACATTGAAGACAATGGAAAAACCACCAATAATGTATTAGCATATAAACAAAAACCAACTCAGTTGGCCTCAGTGCTTTTACTGCAACTGTTCTCATGATCCCCAACTCCAAATTCAGCCTAAAAGCACCGAGTTCTAATATTTTTTTGTAGTACAATAAAATGACACTTTGATCAGCGCTAAAACTCAAATGGTGCTATGTCCCAAAACACTTTAACCTTAGTCTTACATGTTGCCAGGCTAATTGAAAACAAACTTCTTTCTTTGCTTGTCATAAATCAAATTGTTCACCTCATTATCTTCATTTCTGCTACTTAAAAAGAGCAAGTCCATGGGCTGCTTCTGACCATCTGCTACTAGACTACATTAAAGGCAAGTGTTCATTAGTTTTGGTCTCCTGCCCAAAGTCTCCCTTAAAAAAAAAAAAAAAAAAAAAAAAACAGAATGCATAGGAGCACTTAGTTTGAGTATACTTTGCAAAGCTTACATGAACGTGCATTTACATTCACAAACAAACCTTTATACAAACAATTCGTGTTTGTTTGTTACAAAATTAATTTGTGGAGGAATAGGAAGGCTTATGGAGGTGGAGGAAGAGGAAGACTTGGGATAGGGAATGGAAGAGAAAAGCAGCTGCCTGTACAGAAGCACCTTCCTTCTTCCTGTTTTCTGCTGCCCTTTCACGCTTGAAGGAGGATCAGTCTGCTGTTTTGCCTCAATTTTCTCTTAGTTTATATTATTCTTTGTACTGAGCCCTCTTGGCATTGGACAATATGACTGCAGTACTTTTGGAGACCTTCACAGCAACTACCAGTGCATGCTCCATTAAGCAGTGGATCTAACACCCACAAAAAAGGTTAACATTTTCATAGCAAGAATCAGAAGCAAATAAAGTCTTATTAAGCTTCTCCTCCCTCAAGGTTACTATTTCAAGCTAATGACAATATATGAGATAAGTACTGTCAACCCCTGCAGGACACATTAAATTCCTGTTAAATACAGATTAGATAAGTACTGCAAAAATCATACAGTTATAAAGGATACATCCCTTAAACTATCTGGCATCCACTGCAAGGCCAGAGCAACAGCAGGAGCTTCTGTAGAAAGATGTACAGCAGCAAGCAAGGTTTAGATGAAGGTCAAAATTTTCACAGTCTCCTTTCAGAGGGAGAAAAAAATCATACTGGATGATTTTAAGAGCAAAGTAACAACAAAACAAAACCCAAACTACACCAAAACAAACAAGCCCCTAAACACCTAAACAAACCACAACATACAGAAAACAGTTGAATAAGAAGAATGCTTTATAGAGAGAGATGAGAGAGAATATACAAAAAAGTCTTTATATTCAACTGTTATGAACCCTTAATTTTCTGCAAGTATAGCAGGGCATAAGCCAGGGTTGTCACAACTGTGATGGATTCTTCAGAGTGTACTGCTGAGTGAGTGGCTGGAAAGTTACTTAACCTGAAAAGGCTGCAGTATTGGACAAGTAAGCTTCCTGAACACATTGAACACTGGTAAGATAAGTAAACCTGAACACAGGAGTGATGAAGTGTCTGCACTACAATCTGTCTGTAAAAGGAAAACATCCTCTTGGTCAGAACTGGAGATTCAAGTGCTCAGACTAACAACAGAAGTTTAGAGAAAAACATGCAAAATAAAAATTGTGTACTCACCTCAGTTGAAGGTTCCCTTTAAGTTCCAGTGTATAAATTGCAACTAAGATGTTCAAACACAGTTCAATCCAGCTTATGGTCCTCCATCTCCATATTGAGAGTAAGAAAAACCAGATTCTTTTGCTAACTGAAAAAGTTCCAGGGCTGTTTATGGATCTGGAGGTGACACCCAGCATCCTGAACTGCATCCAGGAAAGTCTCAGGCGCCACAGGTATCAAAGTGATTTTTCATCAACTTGAGGCTCATTTAAAAGGTTTAGTCCAGAGCACAGCATGTGTATTACATTAATCAAATCTGGATATGAGAGGCAGGCATGTGAGCCTAGGCTTGTGCGCAGAAGGAATCCTTTCCTTCTCCTTAGTTCAGAGGAAGAAAGGCAGGTTGCAGTGGCAACTGGAGGGCCAGCTAGAACCTTGGGATAGCTAGGTACAACCATGTCATATCATCCTTGCTAAAAGAAACCTGGGTGATACATACGTCTTAACATGTGTAAGGAGTGAATATTAAAAAAAAAAAAGTTCTTATTTTCAAGAAATAAAATGTTTCTGGACTGAAAAAAGACTTTTAAGTGGAAACCTCAATTTACGTCACAAAAGAGTCAAGTGCAACTTTATTTTAGCTAAATTCAGAGTAACAGAGTTGATTCAAGCACTTGTACAAAAAGATCTGTTTGGACATTTCTGCAGCCTGCTATGGCTCAGAGCAATCCCCTGAAGACCATGGAGACAGTGAGGACTGGTAGAAGTTGTGGTACTTCTATTAGGTCCCATCATAGCTAAAGTATTCCAACTTCAGGTAGAGACAGAATCAAGAAAACTGGCACAGACATGAACCTTGGCTAGTGCCTGGCTTTGATGATGGGAAGAACCAAGAATTAGGAAGCAAGGAGTTGGTATATCTGCTCATAATGTTCTTAAGTGATAAAGTACATCAGAAAAATCAGTATCTCCTCTTTTGGATGTTTTGGCTACTGGCATTACTGCCTCACATCTAATATTTTTTAAGCTTCATATATTCTTTACCTCAGTCACATCTCACATTAGCTAGTTTTATAGATTAATCTTTGGTGTAATAAAACTGTTCTGGCAAGTTCAACCTGCTTTTATCAACATCAGCTTATAAGAATTAAGTTCTAGGAGTCCCCCCAAAAGTAAGCATAATCCAGATGTGAACTAGATTCTTGAATAGTGCATTAAAGCAATAAGATAGGCAAAGCCTGTCTTTCATTAGAAAGTCTACATCTTACTGTAATTTCTCTTACATATACCAAATAGTACCTTTTATTACCCATTATTGTTAATGTATTTCCCTACATCCAAAGTATTCCCTTATATTTGTTCTCTTGTCAAAAAATATATATATGAATAGTACATTTTTGTACTTGGCATTCTTTTCAATCACTTACCACTATTGTATTTTTAGGACAAATGTCCTAAATCTATCAGATGTACTGACATAGAGGTGTCATCCATGAACTAGTCAGTTAAAAGAAAATTCTGAAGCAAAAAAAATGGGGCATTGAAAAATTTTCATTTTGTAATGATAGACCTGGAGGGATGGATGGTATAACAATTCTGTTTGCAAACTTTCTTCATCATTTATCTTATCCACATAAAGTCCTAAAAGAAACCTGAAATCCTCCTAATACACTAATTCACTCACACACGTATAACTTATCATTTACAAAAGCAATATCTGACTCCAATTTTCAATCATCTTTTTCTTTGTATAAACTTTTATTCTGAGTTTTTGTATAAATCATTCGTGCACAGAAAATAAGCAGTAGCACATAGAACAACTTTTCCAACGCTGTTTTTATACAGAGTAGGCTTTCAAAAGCATTTTGTTATACTTTCTGATCTAATAAAAATAATTTTAAAAAGGGCTTAGAAGATTCTTTGAGATAAGAGAGGAAAAACTCCAATGAAATTGAGCCTATGTGGTACAATCCTCTTTGCTGGCACAAGGTTTTGCTTTCTGAGCTCAGAAAAAAATCTGAAATAGCTTCCCTGCTTGCATTTTCACACATCCTTTAGCCAAATCTGACTGAAAAGTCCTTTCTCTAATCTTCCAGGTATCTCAAACAGTGCTGTTGAGGTTATTCACAAGGGTTTTTTCCTTCCATTTCAACATTCCAGAGACCTCCATTTGCATTTTGGAAATGGATACCATTTCAAGCTTATTGTTTCCTTTAAAGAAGGACTCAAGTTACCTCAAATGAAAAATTTTCATATATCTGACATAAATTCAATGAGAGAAAAAGTGTTAAAATGCCAGAAAAAATTAAGTGCAGTACAAATTTGGGAGACATTACAGGATACCATAAGTCATACAGTCTCATATCAGGTTGTCTTTTAATTGGTAACAGTTCTCTGCTCTTGACCTGGAAGTCATAAAAACAGTGTAGCATATACCTAATGTTCTGCAATATGCCTGAAGTGCAGAGTGAAGAAGGGTAGGGTTTCAGAAAGTATTTCCACTCTAACACCATCAGTGGTACTAAACCAGCCTTAAGTATCTTCACAAAACAGTTGTTAGGACTTTGTTTAAATAAGAAGCCCACTTTTCTTGAGAAAATATTGTCTCCAAAATACTGACATACTACTGCTCATACTCTTTACATAATTTTAAAGTATAAGCACGTGGAGCAGCGTAGTTTGTAGGAAGGGCCAATGCATTGTGGCTCCAGGTTACAGGCATACTTTGCAGCACATCCTGCATAACTCTCCTGTAGCACAGATTGTGTATATTACTTGTTAAACTGGCTCCTCTCATATTTCTTGGGCTAGCTGGAGCATCTCCAAAAACCCTGGCCAGAAGTGGTAATCTCAGAAAGTGAGACCAGCCACCAGCCATCCAAATGTTTTTCTTGGTTTCTCATAAAGCATTCAAGGCTCAGGTACACAATCTACACTTTGCACAGCAGAGCAGAAGTAAACCCAGTGTTGTTCTGAACCACCTTTCTGCATGATGCTGCCTGAAGCCTGTGGACCAACACTGCCAAAGCCAGCAACTAAGCCAACCTAATTGCTGTTGCAATTTATCCATCAGTTCTAGGTCCCTAGGAACGTCCCTCATATGGGTACACAGCCTACGTGGTGCTGCACTGCTTTACAATGACTTCGGCAGCATTCCTGCTGGAGTGCTTCTTCAGAACAGAAAATTCTTGGATATGTAACTATAGAGGTTACAGCTTCAAGGAGAAGTTGAAGATTCCCTTCTCCTTGCCACACACTGCAATGCTAAAGACAGAGTCAATTGATTAGACAGGTAGAGTGGAAGTGAAGCATTTCCTCAAATTAAAATGTCATCCTTCCACACTCTTCAAACACTATTTTCCAAGGAATCATTCTAAAGAAAGACTGGCAGTTTTTCCTTGTTGAAGTCCTTGAAGATAACAGAAAGCAATATTTTGTAGTCCATAGGGAGCTTAAACACCAATCTGCTTTCAGTATATAGAGTCTCACATATTGAAGTGCCAAACAGATGAAAGTAAATTCCTGATAAGGCTTTGCTCCTCACTCCCTCTTGGACTTTCTGAACTGCCCAGCTGTGCACCTTGTAGTAAGATTCAGAATACAGATTTTTACTTTAAAGGCTGACTTTGCTGGAAGCCAAAGTCACATATTTCAGTCTCATATTGTTTAATTTATTCTTAATATTCTCTGAATGGCATCTGAAGAGTAATTTCAAAGACAGAATTTAAGCTTTCACTTACTAAACAATATAGAAGAGAGTATTAAATGTTAGCTTTGCTGTTTTCAATTGCATGTGCTGCAAAGAAACACCAGACCAGAATGTGGCACCCATATAAATTTGCTGTTATTGGGAAGGGTATCTGAAGCAGTTACCACACTGAGCAGCTGACAGCAGGAGACTTGAATCTCGCATGAACAGCCTTTAAGCGTTCACAAGTAAAGTGCTTCCACAGGACAGCTATTGTTTAAGAAAATTTAAAAACAAAAATCTTTGTAATTTTAAGGTCTGGTCATATTTCATGTGCCCTGCAGCTGGATTAATGCAGGCTCCTCACTGTATTTGCCATTACCCATAACGCAACATGTACTTCTTGGACCAAGCTACTTCTGTTGGGCTTAATGCTGCTAAAATAATTTACAGCGACAGAAATAAAGAACGTAAATGTGGTTTTGACAGAGGAAAACAACACTAAGCTTGCTGTGACAGGAACTGGAGATGTTGAACGTGTCTTAACATATTGAAAATTATTCTGAACTATATATGGATCTGTAGTGATGCTCACTTATTATTAAAAGACAGTCATGAATGCCTGATTTCGCCTTGAGTTTTATTTTGAGTTTTATTTATTATGCAACATAGTTTCATTTGGTTCAGGGCTTTCAGGCAAGGGTTTTTACCTAATACACTTATATTAAAATGAGACAGGTTTTGATTTCCTGAATTTTTGGGAAGTAAACCCAAAACATTTATTTGTCCACACTTTTACCTACTTCATTTATGCAGAATGAAATAGTTGTAATTTCAGTCAAGAGACCAAAATACATAATTGGGTTTTATTAATTTAGATGGCTTGAGTTACATTGCATTAGATATAATATGATCCTTGCATACCCCAGTCCACTCTGCTACTGGAAATAAATAATTTAGGAAGTTTCACAGACTGCCACAACTTTAACATATTGGCAAAATCTGAAGTACAAGGATTCAGAGTATAACAGAAGCACAACTACCATTTGTCCTAATGGTCCCTACTAGTCTGTACCCACTATTCTGACAATCAGTGCCCCAGTCTTCTCTTGCATATCTGCACAGATTACTGCTGCCAAGAATAAAAATAATTCTGCGAAGGAAGAGGATTATAGTGGATAACCCTACTGCCAGACAGCAGAACATGCCTGAGCAAACATACAGTGACCATAGTCCCTATTCCTACTCTCAGTCCAGGAACATTCCTCAGCAGCTCTTTTGGCAAAGGGCATCAAAAAAATGACCTCTCCTCAGGCATTGGGAAGAAGATTTGTAATAGAGAAAAGTCTATCCCACTCTCCTCCACCTGCCAAGTGTTTTTCTGGCACACTCAAAAATAAAACTGCCAAACCAACTTCAAACTAGAATGCTTCATCTTGGAAGTATTCCCTATTAACAATCCTTGAGGCAAAAAAAGTGCGCCTGCTTCTCCAATCACTTATGCATGGGAGTAGTCTTTAAAAATCCAAATAGAAGGAAGAGTTAATAGTCAGAATTTTTCATTGTAGACTTGCCTTACCAGTTGACTCACAGCATAGGAATAGACCTCGGCTGAGTGTTTGACCTCACAAAATCTTCCCTCTCCACTGCTATATTAAATAACCTTCTCCCAACCAACTTCACTTTGAGAAGTTCATAGTACAACATACCTTTCCAGGGTTTTTTGTTTGATTTTGTGGTCTTGTTTCTTTCAAGTCAGGTTATATTACACCTCCTTCTTTTCCTGTCTTTATTTGCAGTTAGAGATCCTCACTCTGAAGAGTAACCTTTTTCTGAAAACAAGATTCTTATTGCAGTTTTTCCCCTTCAGGCAACAAAAGAATATTTTACTGCAAGTTATTCTAGTCTGCAGCTGTACCAATTTTGTATATAACTGTGAAGTTTTTTCCCTTCCAAAGCAGAAATACACTTTCAAAACATGTAGCTCCATGTTTTGGATGAGCTGTCCACTAATCTGTAATCACGACTGCACCCATACTCTGTATAGCTTGTAAATTACAGTTGAAAAAAGGTGTTATGTCAGGCTAATAGTATTTCCGATTCATAGCTCATTTAGATGAAGATCTACTTATGGATCCCACCACAACTTAGCTGACAAGATACTGTCAAGTCTATTTGTCCAGAACCATCAGTAAGTTGTAGTCCCTTCCATCGCCTGGTCCTATGGTACTTCTACTGTACCCTTGCCCCTACTAACTCAATGACAGAGTTAACAGCACTTAAAATCTTGTTTTCTAAGCCACCCTACTGTGAAAGGACTGCAACTCTTTGCTAACCATCTGGAGTTATCAACAGATGCCAACAAAGTTTATGTCTAGGAGACAAACAGCTGTACAATAGATGCACGAGTTGCAGGGACATCTGTCCAAGCGTTTGTTGATTTGGGTTTGTTTTTTAAAGAAGATACACATGCTGTGTTTACCATGGACCTGTTTCCCTTCACACCTAAATCCTAGAACAGACGTCATAATACAAAAAATGGACTAGGAACAGGTTGTATGATTCAGTCTCTACTTCCTGACCTTTTGGATACCCTAAAACAACACAGGTGCTTGTATAAGGCTGCTCTGCAAGGTTTGAGTTATTCGAACAGTTCTGAAAGCAGAGCTTTGGGGTGGAGGAATTGATTATACATGTTCATTGCTCCAGAATACCAGTTCTCCTAGGAGCTCACAGCTTCTCCCTGACCTCTCTCAGTGCTCCCCAGGTTACCAGTGGGTATCCCCAAGATGTTGTCATACATCTGTACAAGCAAGGAATACACTCATTTATTTTCTCAACACCTTGAAGCTTAGATGTGAAAATAAGGTATTTCCACATGCCGCTGAATCACAGTGGTGGCCAACATCAACAAAAACTTAGACTTCCAAACTACTCACAATTCCAGTCTAGGAGAGACTGTTCACAAGCACATGCACCGCTACTGGTCGCCTCAAGACCCATCAGAAGAAAGCGGACTAGTCTACCTCGTTACACCACTTCATTTTCTCTAGCTAGTCTACACAGGCAACACTGTTTCTGCTTTCAGATTCTACTGGCCTGCACCACC
>NW_020955274.1:788218-792172 GCF_003031625.1 Empidonax traillii
TCTGACAGGTTTTCAGGAATAATTTTGCACAAAGTTAGTTACTTTAGAAGAAAAAGAACCCACCATACTTTCAAACACTCAACTTCCTGTTAAGGGTCACCATGCAACAAACTCATGAGTTTTCAGCTTCAAAAGGAGCTTTCCATCTTGAAATGAATTTTTCCCCTCAGCTCTCTGATTTTCTGAAGGATTTAAAAAGATTTTTTCCTCAAAATCTGTATCTTGCATATCCCTAAGTTAAAAACAAACCAACAAAAAACTGAAAACAAAACAATCAAAAAAGAGCCACAAAAAAATCACCACCACCACAAAAAATCAAAACACCACACACATCTGTAACAACATAATCCCAAGTAATACTAATTGGGGAATTAAATTGAGAGTATGATAACTAAAATTTAAATTAAAAAAAAATCAGCCTTCAAAATCTTTGACATAAGAAAATGGGCAGTGGTACCAAAGTGTTCTCAGTTTTTAAAAGCTCATGCAGCTCCTGACAAAGCCATTACTTCATCTCTTCCCTCTTTATCTGTAAGCTCAGACAGACAGAAAAAGCAGATTTAGATTAGAACAATTTGTTTCTTCCCATTTCTCAGAGTTGTTTTTTTGTTTTCCCATAAACCAAGTAAATCCTCTGCATATTTTCCCCAGGGTAAAATTTCCCAAAATCATGATGTTTCAGCCAGGCATTCCAAAACTACGTAAGTAGAAATAAGGAACTTTGTCACAGAACATGGTTACACAGGCTTGGACTATCAGGACTCTCATTTAACAACTGAATTTAAACTGGGCTGATCCTCTGTGGAAGACATATAGAAGGCACCTGCCGAAGCCAGGATGGTTTTGGTTTTTATATATATAAAGAGAGATATAAGATCTAGAAGTATACAGAATGAGACACAAAGTTCCCTAAAAATGGATGCAGTTCATGTTTGAGATGTGAAAATAGAATTAATCAAATCCTTTCAAAAACTTAGGCAACAAGTCCTATGGCAACGAAGTCCTGTAGTGTAGCTAAAGAGAAAGAGCATTTGGTTAGTTAATACTAGTGCAGCTAGCTTATAGAGATAACATTTGTTCTATGGCCATGGTGGTATCCAGGTTAAGAATATTCCCTAAGGCATGCTCTAATCTAGCATCTAGTGACCCCAGGAGAGCCTCCAAGAACCACATGAGCAGTAGCAAAATCAACAGAAAAAAAACAAGCCATGGACTGTTATGCCAGTTAGGAAAAGACTGAGAGCAAAGAACTTTAATGACAAATAGGGTGCTATACAACACATATAACAATTAATGTTCTGACACTTCAAGGGATCAGATTATACAGCCGTGCAGATCAAGTACC
This sequence comes from Empidonax traillii, assembly GCF_003031625.1. Taxonomy (NCBI): domain Eukaryota; kingdom Metazoa; phylum Chordata; class Aves; order Passeriformes; family Tyrannidae; genus Empidonax; species Empidonax traillii. The sequence continues at coordinate 789,564 of NW_020955274.1, forward strand.
ATATTTTGTGTTGCGAAGGAATATCACCCATTAAGGGATAACTGCTTCTCTTTAGGAGGCCATACTGAAGCAACTAAATCCTCCCACTGAGATACAGGACTGTTTCAAGACACTATAAGATGCAAACAAAATCCTGCTGTAGACCAGAGTGATCTAAACAAACATAAACTGCCTTTTCTCAGATTTGCAGAAACTACTTTTGAATGGTTAATAAATTTCATTTTGGGTTTTATTTCTCCAGTTTGTCTATACACTTCCATTGCCTGTGTGGGCACAAGACTTTCACCCAGCCACTGAATTTTAGGTGTGTGTAACTGTTCTTTCAGAATAGCACTTGATTTTATCACAAAAGAAAAATTTTATTTTCTCTCTTAGATTGTCATTCTCTCATCAAGTTCACTTAGGAAGTGTCTGTTCTTAGCATATTTTATTTGTCCTTAGAAGTACTATTACAGTAAACTACTAGAGTACTTTCCCTACCTATTAACTTCTCAAAAGCAACATCTAAAACTTTCTTCTTAATCGGGTCAGCCCTCAAGTCACATACCTGGGTCAAAAGTTGAGAGCTTTTGGGGGTTTAAAAAAAAAAATTTAACTAAGTATAGAGGCTCAAATTTTTAGGTCAAAGTACTTCATTGTACTATAAGTTTAATTATCTAAATATTTTAACTTAAAACTTATTGCTGGATTTTTCCTAAACCTATTGGTATTCTTTTCACCTCTGGCTCATATTTAAGACTCAAACTCTCAGAAGGACGTTTTTAATTAGATGGTGGGGAAAAGTGAGACTTCCTGAATAAGAACCTGAGAACTCCTGTTTGTTGTCTGTATTGGGTATCTGACTCCAAAGCCAAGACTGAAAGATAAACCTCTGACTGATAAGGTTGCTGGTGAAATAGATTAGATAAATCACTTGACCCGAAGTACTGACCCAGACAATATCTCCAATGCACAAACTTAGAAAATGACTCGTGACTGAACTTTTGATAGTTTAGTAGAAACTCGGAAAAGGAGACCCTGCATAAAGAGTGCTACTAGATGGAAACAAAGGCAGAAATCCACTACCAAGTTTTCCCTTTTGGTATTACTCAAATATATATTGACACACATGGGAGTAGGGGAAATTTTCACCATAAATGAATGGGAAAAGTGGCCTGTGATGTCTAGAAGTTTTAATTTGTTGGCCTTATCCTACAAGAGATAATGTTACGTGACTGGTTTATTAATCTGATAATATAAACTTCGACAGAAATATCAAATTCATAAAAGCATTGAGTCCATTTCACTGAAGTGTTTATAGAATAGGACAACAGTAAGAAATTGTTCCGAAAAAAAAAATTACCCATAGCACATATGTATATACACACACATATATATACACACACAGATAGTACAAGGTATGTTTTCTTGCTTATCATTACTTTTTGCAGCAAGCATCAAATCCTCCTTGCTCAAATCAGCAGTCCTTTCAAAAGTAGTGAGGTGACTGTTTTTTCTACATCCAGCTTATTAAATGTGGTTCTTGGCTGCAAGAGGACAGGGGAGGTGAGGTGCCCTGCACCATCACCAGATGCCATGCTATGGTGAACCTGACCAAAGGTGGTGAATCCCAGCAGCACTGGGGCATCTGCATTGAGCAGGGAGGGAATAGAGTGGAAAAGCAGAAGGTAATATGTAGCTGACTCTCTGAGGTGATCTGAAGGAGGCATGCTGAACAGCTACCAAGACAGATTTGTGTTTCCAACTCACCACCTTGAGCATCTGGTCTTAAAGACTTCACAGGCTGGAAATCAAGTAAATGGAGGAAGAGCATTTGGCAGGGACCTAATGGCCAGAGGAACCTTGAAGGAGAGCAGCCAGAACCTAAGACTCCACATACATGACTTCTATGCACTTCATACATATCCTGCAGCATAGTACTTATAGTCAACATTGCTTTCCAAGGGGGTTGGCTTTCTGAGATTTCTACCAGATTAATCATCCCCAGGTTATCAAGTAGGATAGCTACACAAACTTCCATCATCTGACTTTATTTTACTGATGGTTTGTTTAAAAATAAAAAAAAAAAATTATAAAAAAAAAGCAGCAATGCAGTTCCAAGATTTCACAAACTTGACTTTCTCTCTCTTCCTTGTAGATTATCAGGAGAAACTCCACCTAGGAGGACCATTACAGGGCCTTCTTGCTCATTCCTAGATAAAAAGCCTAGCTTAAAGAAACAAGGATAAGAACTCTCAACAAATTAAATCCTATTAATTTTAGTGGGTCTAAATGCCTAATTCCCCTTGGTAATAATTAATTTCATTTTCTTTTTGAAATTTAGTATTTTTAGTGCATTTTGAGTTGACAGCTGCTAGTAAAAGGACTGTGAATTAAACAGTAGGAATTTGAATATGCTTTTCAGAAAAGCCTATAACAGGGTTATTATCCTAGGTTAGAGGATAAGTGTGCAAATATGCACACTTGCCTTACAGAGTGTTTATAACATTGCTTGAGTGCTATTTTTTGTCAAGAAACTTAAAAAGACCAAGCTTATTAGATACGCATGAATTCCCTCAAGAAACACTAATTGAATAAAATGTACATAAGCAAAAATCTAGAGGGACAAA
>NW_020955274.1:792406-887495 GCF_003031625.1 Empidonax traillii
ATTATCCTAGGTTAGAGGATAAGTGTGCAAATATGCACACTTGCCTTACAGAGTGTTTATAACATTGCTTGAGTGCTATTTTTTGTCAAGAAACTTAAAAAGACCAAGCTTATTAGATACGCATGAATTCCCTCAAGAAACACTAATTGAATAAAATGTACATAAGCAAAAATCTAGAGGGACAAAATCATAAACAGGATTAAATCAATTTTGCCATGGACTTGAGTCAAAGAGAGATAGAGTTAATAAATTCCCTAGAAAGTCATTAAACAGCACTTTCACACCAATTCTTTGGTCTGAGAGCACCAATTTCCTTGAACTAAGTTGCAAGAACTGTTCTGCAAGTAACAGTAACCTGCCTGAGCAAAACTACCTCATCCCTCAATCTCAGACTGGCCATTTTTCATGGTCTGGAGGATGCAGTCTTGTAACTCCTTTTTGAAGGAAACGTCAATCCTGTTTTTGCTGCAAAAAGCATCCAGTAACAAAACAGAACATCATGCTTTTAAAAAAGAAGAAAAAAAAATGTAGAAGCACTAAGCCTGCTGCTATCTGCAGTTTGCCTTTGGGTTAGTTTTAGGGCAGTTTTCCTTTTAGCAGCTTCAGGTTAGAAAGTCCTACAAGAACTATTAAATGTGGAGAAGCGGATACAGCCTTTGACTCTGAGAGTCCTTAAGCCACAGATTGCTTAAAGCAATTGATGGAGTGGGAAAAGCTTCACTTTATGCCTGCCTACTCTCATATTCTTTCCCTAAACATCAAGAACTGGCAGCTCTCCAATCCCCTAGAAGTCTGGCCTCCTAAAACGGGATATATACACCTTAGATCTCATCTTCCATTCCTATATTTCTTTATTCAAATATTTTATGCTATTGAATATGTCAAATCAATATAATTATGAGCTCTCAAGGTAATGTATAAAGAAGGTTAATTTTAAAGCACTATACTAATGAGCCATTTCTGCAACATATTTTCAAGTAAAATCTTTTAAATCTCACTGGTGTTTGCCCTTTTTTTTCAGCTGAAAGCCTAATACTTTGTTCCCTAAATACAAAGAGTTTACTTCATTGTATTTAGGTGGCTCAGGTAGAAAAAAAAAAAAATATGTGATAACTGGCTATTACAACAGCCATTTTTAGGGTTAAAAAAAAAAGTAACATTAACTTTGTACTTTTCTCTAGAGATCATCACTACAGAGTCTTTTTTTTTGTCCTTGAAAACATTGGTCATTTGCAAAAAAACAGTCTACATCCTCAGGTGAGGTAGGTAAACCATCTCATAAAATGACTGTTTCAGAGATGCATTACCAAAGAGACAAGAAAACTAAAGAGACTTCAAAGACCTAGTACTTTTAAAAACAAAATCCTCCTTTCCCCTCCCTAAATATATGCATACATTTGAAGTAGAAACCTTCAGAGAGTTGGGGGTACTTTTTGTACAAAAAGTATAGCTGGAAAAAGCTAAAGACTTCTCTTGGGCAGCTAAAGTTACTGCATATGTTTCAACTGTTAGTCACACAGTTCTATCAGAAGGGTAGGAGTCCCAGAAGAAGAATCCCAGCTGTAGTCAAGAAAAGAACTGAGATGTTTTGCTTTGTTTGTTAATAAATCAGCTCCCAGGGAATGTCTATGCTTCCATTATATAAAGCACAGACTGTCTGAAGAGCAATTAGGAAAGATTTTTGCTCACTCTTTAAGATACATTTAGGAAAAAAAAAAAAAAAAAAAAAGAAATCCTACCACTCAAAGAATTACATAAATATTTGTCAGCATTCAAGTTTGAAACAGTTCATTGTAATTCTATCTATATTAACATGTTTATTGGCTCACGTGACATAAAATTCACTGCATATCCTGAGACAACATCCAGCATCAAATCTGAATTTCCAGACTAAAGGAAACTGAGCCTGTTCCCCAGCCACTCTCAGTGAGAACTACCTACTATGTATTTTTATATCCTCTAATACTTAAAAATAAATAGAATGCTAGAGCCAATATGCATCTAAAAATAACATATATGCAACTTCTTCCTGGAATAGGATGTTTAGCAATGAACAGACAGGGTTCAAACTGGCTGGATTTTCCTTCTTTTGACTCCTTTTGTCTGGACTTTAACAAGAAATCCAAATAAAACCCAATAAAAAGCAATATTAACTAAACTGTGAAGCTCCAATTACCTGGGGCAAACAACAAAAATCCATCTCTTGCCAGGACCTTTGAAGGTTTGAGAGTTATATGTTTCCAAAAGAAAAATAGCTCTTGGAAAAAGTTACATGGAAAAAACTATACCTCAGTGGGGAAGGAAACTTGTCATTGAATTGGAAGTGAAAAGAAGGAGCCTTATTTCCAAGAGAGTCCATTCAGCAGGCTTTGAGCTCCAACACTGCTGTCTTGGCTCAGACAGAATTTGCTGTTATGGGTTATTATTATGGGACACCTTTCCAGATATCTCTTGCTGTGAGTAATGTCAGACTGTCTCTCATCAACCTGAACCAAGAAGAGAAAGAACAGACTAAGTGTCACCTTCCATCTCTAAGTTCCACTTGAAATCCTTTCTCCAGGGGAGGAGAAGCACCTACCATCAGTCTAGAAAGAGCAGAGTATGAGACTTCGTTGAAGGGCAATTAAGTTTCAACACCTTTGTGTTTAAGTCTATTTTGCCCAGATCTATGGAGCATGGGGAAAAGATCTTTTATCCTTGAACATCCTACTCCTTACAATTTGGTTGCTAATACTTCCAGCTTACCCTTCAAATTTGTAAGCATTCAGGATGGCAAAAGATGAAAACATTTGGCAGATAGTTCCAGAAAGATCACTGTCAGTTTAAGAGGGTCAACGACTCTCTTCTTTCTTCATGGTGCAGAGTAGAGCTACAAATAAACTCAAGATAAAGATCTTCAGAAGAGCATCTTCCTGAACAACAAGGTACAAATTACAATACAGACAGCTTTGCTGCCTTTCTTTAATGACCAAGTAAATCAGTGTCAGTGAATCTCCTCATGACCTCAAATAATTAGAAGCTATACAGTAAAATCAGAGGATCAAAAACTCATAGTCATCCAAAAATCTCTTTTCAGTACATGCCATGATCTTTGTTATATCTATTAATTTTGTTCATTAGCAAATGGATAGTTCGTAAGAAAGGAAATTATTAAGCTCATCTAAAGGAAAGCAGCAAGATAGGTTTAATGTCGTTTCTGGAGGAGATCAGGTTCAGCTTTTCAATATTTTATTTTTTTTTCATTTTACAAATGCATTACTGATAATGTCAAATTGAGCAAGCCACCTCCCTTTGCCACTCTCACTGCCAGTCAATTCCCTAAAATTAAATTTAAATCTTTATTTTAAACAGAGTATAGCAGGTACAAAATTCAAAATTAATTCAATTATCCCTCTGCAGGAAAGAAATAATTAAATTGCACATTTTTTTTATTCAGAGAAATGAGTAAAATATATTACAAAAATTTTAGTCAAAGAAACAATCCCTGATTGAAGTAACTGAGAATCTAGCATTACATAATACCAAAAAACCCAAAACATTGTTTAACATATTATTAAGAAAATAAAATTAAAAGAGAACCTTTCACTGTTCTCCAAATGAAACAAGGAATGCAAGTGTTACTTGATATTTTCCTAGACATTTTTCAAGAATGCACTCATTTTCTTCTGATAGAAAAGAGTCAGGTTTTTTAGCCAGGACCTCACAATGTTAAATTTATTCTCCCTATTTTCCCTGTGACGTCTAGAGAAATGCCTGTGAAAACAACCTTTTGCATCAGATTTATCCCAGTCATGTTTAACACTTCTCCAGAATTCAACAGGTAGAAATGCAAGGCTTTATATTTACCTGTAACCCTCAAACTAAATTAACAAGCAGTTATGGACCAGACCATAGACTGCACCAGACACACATCACCAGCTGGTCAAAGAGGTAATTGTCCCACTGCATTCAGCACTGGTGCAGCCTCCCTAGTTAAAGAAAGATGTGAAGTTGCTTGAGTGTGTCCAGAATTGCTGATAGGGTTGGAAGGAACATCCTATCGGGAAGCACCTGAGGACTTTGGGATTGTCTAGTCGGGAGAGTTGGAGACTGAGGCTTTACCCTCATTGCCTTCTGCAGTTTCCAGAGGAAGGGAAGTGGTGAAAGAGGAGCCGATCCCTTCTCCCTGAAAGCCAGCGATAGGACACATGCAAGTGGCTTGAGGCTGCTCCAGAGGAGGTTTAGACTGGACACGAGGAAGCATCCCTTTACTGAGAGAGGGGTCAAACGCTGAAACAGGTTTTCTAGACAGGTGGTTGATGCCCCATTCCTGTCAGTGTTTAAGAGGCATTTGGACAATGACTTTAATACTGTGCTTTAGATTCTGGTCAGCCCTGAAGTGGTGAGGCAGTTGGACTAGGTGACCATTTTGGGTCTCTTGGATCTACGCTATTAGATCAATTAAAATATAATTTAATGATAATAATAATTAAAAAAGCAGACAGTGACTTAAAAATGTGAAAACACCCAAGTTTTTCCCATGCAGACCTAACACTGTCCTCTAGGTTTATGTGCTCTATAACATGATTAATTTGCATGAATGCATGTTACATAAGATGAAAGGGATCATATTCCTGTTGTAGTGTGGAGGAAGCAAGGTGGAGAATTGTTTTTTTAAAAACTAGGACCTCTTCCTCATTTAGGATTAAATCACTCTGATCAGCAACTTAGCGAGGAACGTGTAACTCAAGGAGAGATTCTCACATCTACAAGGCTCACCCAGCTACCCAAGAGGAGGCTGTACCTAACTATAGTCACCCTTTGAGTAACACACTTCACTGTGCTTTACTGTCTCCTTTCTCATCCTGAATACATCATTCACATACACACACATCCCTTTTTCTGAGCTCATCTAATCAGTTTTCCTATTTTTCCTGCATGCATTTGCCCTCCATGCATTTACCCATTATTCTTGCTGCCTGCTACTCTGCTTTTTGCTATTTAAGTGTTCTTTTAAAAAAGACACATTATGCAGTGAAATCTGACATCAAAACAGCAGCCAAGAAAGTGAGAGGGGCCAGTGCTGTAGTCAGTGGTGACAGAGGCAAAAGGAAACTGTTCCTTGCTGTTTCCCAGCTATTGTGGGGATGTGACAGATGCACATGAAGGCTTTACCGGAGTAACTGAACTGACAGAAAGAAGCTGCTGTCTAACTGGCACAGTGGGAGAGGGTGTTTTACTGCCTGGTAGGGGCACAAGACCAACAGATAGGAAGTTCAGCAGTGGTGTTGCTGATACAACATATAGCAGAGTTCAAACCTGTTAACTGAATCATACTCGCTGCCACAAAGCAAAAACGACTCTGTCTCAGAGAGAATGACTTCAAAACCATCCTTCAGCTACTGAAATCAAAACTGTAAACTTAGATACCCCAGACAAAATGCAAAAAAGGAAGAACTAGTTTTACATGGTCTGGTGGAACAAAACATACTCAACAAAACAGATTACTTTCACTTCTAGTTGAGGTCTTGGTTGTTCACATCAGGAGTTTCTGGTCTTTCATTGACAGAACACTAAAATAGTGAAAACCAACCCTCTTCTACTGTGAGGAATAACGGACTCTTTTGGTAGAACTAGGATAACAAAAAAAGTCATATATGTTCCAATGACACTATGCTAAAAATGAAGCATTTGGTAAGCTGGCTAAGTGATAATAGAGGCCAAAATATTTCTCTTGAATAATACACTGAAGGAAAGGGTTGGACAACTAATTTTTTATTCAAAGGCAGCTTGGGGCACTGAGACAGATTCTCTGTCCACAGAAGTTTCAGTAGTGTTGTGGCCAACTACTGTTCTGTGCCATAGAAGTCTCAAGTCTCTGATAAGTAGCAGTAAATTAACTATAAGCAGGCCACTATTTTTCATGACCTAATATCCATATTCTTAATAGAGGACAAAGGACTTAAGCACTTATTCACTGCAAATGGATAGCCATGCAAAGGAGGACTCCTGAATGCCTAGGTGTCTTAAAGGTGGATCACACAGAGCTATATCACAGCCCACACGGTCAAGGGAATACATCCCTAATTATGTATCCTTTTTCTGTTGATATTTCCCATTCTGTTGTTTTAAAACCAAGCAGACTTCTTTAAGATCTGCTTAAGATCCTTTCACATCTAGCTCTCACACCCTATACTGCACAGGGTTTACTTGTTTAAGAACCTACCCAACATCAAGCAGAGGCAACACTGGTTTGATTCTTAAAGCTGATCCAGTAGTCAAACATCAAACCTGAACAGCCTTTAAGATTTCCTCTCCTTATAACACTGTGCGCTGCTGGCATGATCCAGAGTATGGGCAGTCCCAATTCTCCTGATTTAAACCAGCCTTCACATCAGCCTTCTCATACTGGCCTACCAGATGCCATGGGACTACCACATCAAGTCTGGATCTTGGGTGAAGCTCAAGCTCTCATCCTCATTCTAGCTTTGGAACAAAGGTGATTTCCTGGCTCAGTTAAAAGCAACACCTTTGCATTTCTAGGTTAAGGAATTCATAGAAATAAGTCTCAGATCTAAAACTAGATTAATCCCTAGAGTCCTTCATGGCCACTTTTCTGTAAAATAACTCCATAACTCGCAAGCATCCCTGAAGCAATCAACAATATTACTTACCAACATAAAGTACATCTACCAGTAAATATTTATAGGATCAACAGATATTTTATTGCCAAGAGTTCACTTGCAGATCTTTAGTCCAGAGCTCATGATAAACCTCTTTTGCACAAATCAAGATGTTTGACTTCAATCTAAGTTAAGAGAATGCTTAAGTTATGTAAGGCAGGTAATCAGCTACAGCACTTCATACTGTAAAATAGTAGTTAAGATTGTGTCTATTAAAAATAAATAGAGGTTTCAGGGGAAGCCAAGAGGTACTTTTTAGCTCTGAGAGAATTCCTTTTATTTTTTGCTTAAAATACATGGAACACACTCATTTTTAAGACCTTATGTTCACACTTAAAGCACAAAAGCCTAGCAGAGCATTTCACATGGACTTGAGAGAGTTAGATCCTGTAACCCAACTAGATACTGCTCTCCTTTAGTGGCATCAAGGAAAACATTTTTGCCTCCCCTCACCTTGGGATCTCCATTTTTAACACAGAATTACATTTGCTCCCAAATTACTGAGAGCTACTGACCAAAAAGTAGTATGTAAGAATTCAGTAATATTTTTAGGAACAATTGTATGTTCTTTGTAAATTGTAAGTCACGTGCATGAGATATTTTTTAAATATTGGTTTTAAAATAGCTACTCTTCTTTTCCTGGATTTCAGTCTTGTCAGACCACAGTCACCACTCAGCTGTGACACTTCAGCATGTACACGAAACACAGTCCAAAAGCAGATTTGGTTTTCTTTTTAAGGAATAACTTGCCAGAATTCCCCTGTCAATTATAACACCACTCACATTAAAAGTTCATTTCCCCTTTTGCCTTCCAGTTCCCAATACGTATGATCCCTCTAATATTAGACGATGAGGATGACTATCTCCAGACACAGATTTATTTCCTATATGCCACTGGACACATCATCATTTTCAAACATGAATAACTGGGACTTGAACACAAAGACATAACAGGACCAAAGAAGGAACTTATTTCTGAATAACTGTGTTGAAGAAAGTCCCTTCACAGCAGTAAAGCTTACACTAGGTAATAACTAGCTTCATAACCTAGTCTCCAAGGCAATGATTTCATTCTGAAAGGCTCTGTTTTTCTTTGCCAGACCTGAGGTCCATCCACCCATACCCATGAATAGTAAAAAAAAAAAAAAAAAAAATCCTGTAGAATACAGCTTTTTTAAGGCACCTGTAGGCGCTAGGTTTTTCTGACAATACTAACAGCATTTGCACGTAGAGTTGTGTATTATGTTTCTCCTATCCATGAGATAAAACATCTACAGACTCCAGCAGCCCATCTGGCAGACTCCCACAAGATCCTGTCTTCAGTATCAAAGAGGTGGCAGCACACCAGTAAGTCTTTCCATACACTCACATCCATGGGCACAACTGACCTTGTAATAAATGCACTGAACTGATAGACTTTAATAAAAACCCTTCTATGTATGCAGAAATAAATTCAAAAGACAAATAAGAATACAGTTTGCTGCATCAGGATCCTCCTTAGATCCTGAATGAAAACAACCATTATCCTGATGCAACAAAATGGTGTGATTCTCGAGAAGCATGGAATAGATTAGGGTTATATTGCAAGAGTCACTGCTCTCAGAGCCCTGACAAAAACACAAGGAAACACAGTCCTCCCCTCCAGGGAAAATTACCATTTAAAACCAGCTGAGAGCAAGCACAGAAAAATTAAAGCAAAAGAGTTTGAAGTCTTCAAATAGCCAATGAACAGGACTCAAAAGTTGCAGACAGCCAGTCTCAGGCTTCAGATGTACATGTACAGTGTTTTGTATCACTACTCTGAAGTAAGGACGCTGAGCCAAAGTAAATGTCTCAAACGATAAAGCTGAAACTTGGTAGTTTAATCTCCAGATCCACAACCTCTGGGAGACTCCAAGCTGCACACTAATAAAATCATGTGCACAATAGTTTAGAAATATCTTACATTTGATCCATAATGAAGTCTACTACTAATCTGACCTCTAATAAATCAGGCTGCAAACACAATCCAGCTGGCCCTTAGAGACAGTCATATCTGGTTGCTAAACCAGCATAAATCCAGACATACTTAAAACAGAGTGCAGAATTCGTTCCAGAAAGTTTAGGAATCAGTATCAAGACTGTGACACTTCCAAGATTATTGTTTTCCAGTTACCACCAAGAGATTAGCAATGAGCACTCAAAAGATAAACTGAGTGATTGGGCTAGTCACTCAGAAATTGTTTCATAACACATGATTTGGGCTTAAAAAAAAATATTAATTTGTTGAGGAAATTAACATAAAGAACTTCTGAAGTGTTTTCCAGATGTTTGCAGTTATAAACAGAAAATCCCTTATGATCTATTAAGGAAAAAAAATTGTATTATCTGAATTATTTCCTTTGTTTAAAATGAAGGGGAGAAAAATATCCAAGAAGTGTCTGTGTTCAAATTTAAAATCGATAAAAATGCTAATTTTGTCACTTTAAGAAGCCATCTTTATGCACATGAATTTACATATTAATAAATGCTCACCAAAAAGTAAATGCAAGGGGAAAAAAATCCAGAAAAGCCAGAAGAAAGAACAGATACAGTCCACTGAATATCTTCAGTATTTTGAAGTACTTTCAAAGGAAGAGGAATGGGAGACTTTTGAAAAATTGAGACTAGTATTAAGACCTCTCACGTGAAATTTCAACTTCACACTTTGAAGCTTTTGTCCCAGGTAGATCTGTTTGTCTGTTGCCTTTTTTTCCCAAGTTAAAGCGGTTGAGTAACCTCAAAACAGAGATAAATATTATACTGTCTTGATCAGAAGTTTCCTTGAGAAAAAACATTAATAACCAGCAGGCCCTGCCATGTGACACTGCCTAGGGCCAGACAGTATTTGACAACTGCAGCAACACCCAACAAGTTCTGTGTATATATTGTTTCTCCTCTTCCTCTTCTCATGAGTCACCCTTTTGCAAAAGCTGTGAGGAAAATGTGAGTTAACCCTAAATTTCTTTATCCTGTGCCTGAAGATGATGGATCTGACTTACAGGGCCACCTCCTTTCTTCTCCTAGCTAGCACTTTACTCTGCAAGGATTCCCATTAAAACCTCAGGATGCTTTTCAGCAATTAACACAGTGGGAATGGTAGTAATCAGCCTGCAACGGGGTTGTGCGACAGCCTATTTGCCCACAGGAACACAGTGCAATTGCAATCATTAATAGAAACGTTTGGAAAAGGTTGAAAGCTTTCCAAGTCACTCATAATGCTGTGATTGTGTGCAGCTCCTGGCTAGGAATCCCTACAAAGCCCTGAAGCACCTGAGCTGGCCTGTTAAAGCATCACGAGGAACAAACATGAAACACATTAACCTCCAATGCACTAGCTGCAAACAATTATCAAGAGACTCTTATTGCCTTTAAAAGACCTCATGCAAACCTAAGTTTCATGTGTCTGTTTTCATCTATATCAGCATTAAACAAGTTACCCTTTGGCGTGTATTTTATCCATAGTCTTCATCCGAAAAATCAGATTTTGAACAAGACTTCGTCATGAGTTGGGATTTATATTCCCCCCCCGCCCCCCCCCCCTTTCCTTAGAAGAATCCTAAACAAAGCCCCAGGGAATTAAATACTTAGAACTGTTTTGTTTTTTTTCTTTTTTAACACAGACATATACTGTATATTTTGGTATACTGAAAATATTTATCTGAAAGTTTTCAATACTGGAGTAATAAGAAAATAGTTTCTTTGTACCTACAATTCAATGTTTTGGAAAAGAGGAAAGGTATTTTTTAACTGACTTAAAAGGGAATATACATCATAACTGTTGCAAAGGGAGGAGAAAAAGGTTGTATTTCCTGAAGTCAGGCTTATTGATTAGACTTCTAAGTACATTATAGAGCTAAAAACTGTATCCAACAGCTTCCACATATTTGCTGACTCTGCGGGTGATTTCAGACAGCACTGCTTATATCTTTATTATAGAAGCACCCATTTTCAAGGTCACTGAAACTATTTTTGCTGAACTTTAATACTACATCTGCACGTGTTAAATCCTGGATATTACACTATTGACTTAGAGAAAAATGACTTTTTCAGCTTGACTACCTCATGTTCACTGAAATTTATGTGCTCTGCTTTAATGCCCTTATTGGAGCTATTCAGCAAGATGAAAGTTCTGGATGAATTTTGGGAGCATCTACTTGTGCAATAAAGCACAACTTGTCTCCTGTGTATTCCAGTTGTTTTTCTGTGCCAGGTAAGGAACTATCAGAGCAAAGCTGTTTCACAAAGTCACTCCCAGGCTTGATGCCCCACTACCCCTAAGGACACACAGAGGGACAGAGTTTTGCCTAGTAGCACTAGCCATAAAGCAGAAACAAAGTGTTACTCTTACCTGAGGAACTCAAGTTCATGGCTCCACCACATTCTGCCTGTGAAGAGAAGTAGAGCAAAGCCACAGGGAACTATAACTAGTCCCCACGCCTCCCTGTGTCTGCAGCATTCACAGAAAAAAAAGGCAACCCTCTGACCACCACCTTTCCACACTACCAACCTCCCTGCCACTAAATCCTTTTTAAACCAAAACACCTGCTTGTGTCAGGGTCCTGAGGGCACCTGTAGGCTGAGATTGCCCTGAGTGGCCTCAGCTGGGACCACCACCTGCACATGCCCTGCCCACCACCCAGGGCTCCATTTTAACTCAAATCCAGCAGCAGTGGCTGGCCTGAGTGATGTTGTAGGTATGCCTGTCTCCTGACTCGACCAAACCCTCCCCATCCAGTGCTGTTGATAACCCCAGTTACAGCTACCTGTTTCATCCTGCAAGTGTGTACCTCCCTGTTTAATTTGGAGAGGGGAAAAAAAAAAAAAAAAAAAAAAAAAAAAAAAAAAAAAAAAGAAAAAAAAAAAAAGAGGCTTGTATTCTAACCACTAAAATTCAGTCTCTTTAATCAGCTAAAGTGAAGTGTTAAAGTGTTACTATCATTGTCTTTGCTCTATGTGAGCACTGAAAGACTGATCAAATCAATTCTTTCTCTTTGGTGAGCTGTACAGAGTGACTTTTTGAGGCCTTTTACTTTAATAATTCTGCTCAGACCTTCATAAGAGTGGCTGTCGTGGATTTCAGAAATAGAAACATATGTTCCTCCCTCGAGAAGGTGAGGAATGATTAAAAAGCTTGCTATGAGAAAAACCTTCAACAAAATTACTCACGGGTTTTTTCTCTATTATCTGCTCCATTCTTATGATCTTGTACAATCTCCCATGCACATGTACAATCGTGATTCTTCTTTTCAGCTCCACGGTGTAAATGATGGGGCAGAAGTGGGCTGTATGTTGACTTAGAAACATCACCATACAGCTCTCACCTCCTTCCCTATTCCCTAGCTCAAGATTGCACTTGCACCTACCGTTCACAGATATTTCCCAGGGCCTAAGGTGTTTTATATCACTGGCTGATATATAGTACACTGTCAAGTGACAGCAGTTTGGCTATTTTGCCTGAAGTCAAGTTGGTTACAAAGATTGCTCTTCTTCAGAAAATTCTTGACACGCCAATTTACTATCTCATTATGTTCTTACTCTTTAGAGAAAATACAGTCACATTAAATGTTCATTAACATTAAGATTAAGAAAAAAACTTAGCCCCTCATCCTACATCTCTCTCTTTTTCTTAAATAGCTCATGCCCTAAACAGTTTGATTTTTATCTCATGTACATGTCAACTAATCATCTTTGGTTAAGTAGTAAGGAGTACTGAATGATGTATCTGATAAAGCTTATTAAACAGATGTGCTTTCCCTTGAGAGATAAGTCACAGAAACACTAAACCACCTTTTTTTAATGAAAAGGAAAGGATGGAAGAGAAGCAGGGGAAAAAAAATTATAGCGCTGGGAAAAAAATGAATGATCATCCATGTGCCCAGTTTTGCAAGAGAACTGAGACTAATAGCATCACAGGAGTCACAAACTTTCTTTCTTTGTGGCTTTCTTGTGATTGGTCACATGTACATGTGTGTTTTTGTTACCAAGAGATGCACATAACCCTGGGAAGAAACTACAGGAGGTCGATTTGAGCTTGGAAGAGAGATTTATATGAGGAAAACTCCACATTCATATGCTTATATAGCTTGTCTTCATGCACAAGTAACTCTGTTCCCTTTTTCAGCTGTGCTGACTAACAACCCACTGACCTGGTCATTACCTCCGGCCTGTACATACTTATGGCTTATGCCATCATTGGTTTGTCTACAGTGCAAAAAGGCATGATTCGGCCAACTAATTCATCCACAGTTAAACTTTCCACCAGTTATCTGTGATGGAAAATAAGACAGTCATGACAATCTGCACGGTCATGCAACTTTTTGTTTTTGTTTTCAGACCTGAGCTTACAGAATGAGTACATCATCCTCAAAATCCTCTTGAAATTAGGAAGCAACCTATCTGGGGAAATAATCTAAAAGCATGAGTATTTTTGAGCAAATGGAAACAACAAAACAAAATTGCCAAATTCTTGTTGCAAGAACTTTTTGTTCTTGTCTTTGTCAACTTCTTCACCTCATTTCCAGTGTAGTGGTCAATCTTTGCTAGTAAACACTAAGCACTGCTTCAAACATTTACATACTGGAGGTGCTGCTTTAGGTATATCAGGTATATCCTTTATTCAGCAGAGCATGAACATGTTTTTAAGTTTATACATGGGAAATGAAAATTAACCTTGTGTGTGATTGAGGTAAAGAAAAACCATTTGCACAGTTCTTAGTTGCTTTGAACAGCATTGGGTTGATAACTAAAAATATTTTATAGAAACATGTAACCATCAGTTTTTAAATAGAACAACATCAGGATGTTATGTGAACCCTAACAGACTTGAAATAGTCCATTGTCTTCCCAGAATTTATTTTCTGCCTACCAAATGACCGCCTACACAATGAATTACATGCACACTGAGGACTAAAACTATATAAACATAACCATCTATCCAAACAACACTCAGACACACAAAAAACTTCAGCATGCAGTATCAAGCAGTTCACGTTCCAAAGTCTTAGTTCTGAAGGAAAAAATCCCCCAGCACCTAATCAGAGAGCAAGCTCACTGCTATTAAAGGATGAGGTGCTGGAGTTAAGCTGTCCTGGCATTTGCTTACAAAAGCCTGGGGGTGAGGAAGAGGAAACGATGAAAAAAAAGTCCCCTCTGGGCTAAATAGCAGAAGCATCTGCCAAAGTAATAATAGCTTGTATTTGTAGTAACAATTGTTGACCAAGATTAACTCTCGGGAGCAAGTAGTTAACCAGGCTGCCCTTTACCAGTACGATATTTTACAGCAGCAGAAGTTACAAGCAGAGTAAACAGTCTCTAAAGGAGCAAATTCTTCTGGAAGCACATAGCAGGGTGCTTCCAGAACAATGCAAGGTGATCTTCAGCCTGTTGCAGTGTAGCAGGAAGAAAGATGTGGCCTTGTCACCAAGAAAAGACAAGCAGATACTTTCACCTGAGCTTGATTTCTGGCTTGTGTTATGGAGGAAGGGTTCATGAAGAGGTCTGAGTGCATCCGCTTTGAGCCTTTTCAGGTACAGTATATTTTATAGTGGGCCACAGATACAAATAAGCCAAACAGAGAGATTAGAAAGCAAGTTATTGGTTTGGCACAGATTTTCGCTGGTGTGAGGCCCTGAGGGCCAGCAAGAATTTGCCACAATAGGTTGCTGACAGCTTTTCTTCTGCAGTATATTGTCCTGGCTCGGTAGCACAAGGTCAGACTGAATGCCTTTTTGATGCCTTTCTGCTTCTACTAGGGAGCAATTGCTTAGAGAAATATCCCTTTACTTGACAGGTTTGTAACACAAACAAAAAAATCCATCCTGGTTGTGGTCATTGAACCGACTGCTTAGGAATCAAACAGTGTAAGACTAATAGTGTCACAGAGCTACACCAACCACACCAATGTAAACCTAAATGCATGTGAGTGATAGCTGACTGGGGATAGCCTGGTGCAATAAATGAATGAAACTTACTCTTTTTTTCCTTTTCATCTAATACAGACACTTCATTATACAATTAGCCATAAATTCCTCCTCCATGCAGAAAGCAAACCAGGATAATTAACTGCAAGAATTTCACACACACAGCCCTGTATACAAAACCTCAAGTCATTCTGTAGAACATCTACAGCAAGTGTGACTGAAAAGGAGACAATTGCTTCGAGATTTTAAAACTGTTGACAAATTACAGAGAACTTCGTATATTCTAAAGATGAGTATTTTAAGGTTGGCACTTTCATGTATACAATAAAAGGGGATGTTGTGTGGGAGGTACTGATACACCAAGGCTAAGAAAGAACATCACATTAAATTAAAATAGTTCCTATAGACATAGCAATCCCTCTTTAGGATGCACCTGGAAACAAAAAAGAATAGATGTTCCTAATTTAAAATCAATCTACTAGATATAGAACTTTCAGAGAGGCTTCCCTAATGTTCTGGTCTTTAGTGCTCAAGCAGAAGGGCCTACCCACGCAGCTGTCTGCTCCATACAAGATACCTCTCCTGAGCAAGCAGCTGTGCCCCCAGCATGGCTGTGAGAATGTCCAGGCACCAGGGCTTCACAAAATATCACAAGTCAACCATGTTAAAATACAACTAATTTTCTGAGCTCTCCAGAACAAATCCTGTGCTATACTCCCACAAGCATATATAAATTATATTTTTAATTTAGATGTGTTTTGTTTATCAAGCAAAAAATCCATTTGACCATTATTATAAGTATCTTATATGTATTTAATCATTATTAGCAGACTGATAGAGAAGGCTGGGTAGGGTACCTCCAGCAGCTGCTCACCTTTCCTGAAGGTCCAACTCACCATACATTATCTTGCCCCCTTAAAAAAAAAAAAACTCTGTAGACTATATCATGATTTAGGTGGTATTAGTGAGAAAGGCTGTCCTAACTGGAGCTACAGTGCTTCAGCTGTAGAGCTGATCTCTTGAAGGACACCTACCCAAGGCAACCTTGTGGGGTGGGATTTGGGTGTGTGACGCTGCTCCACCAGTACAGCATAGCTTTGAAAGTCCCACCTGGAATCTGGGTAGGGCTAACTCCACTGTCCTCCCAACCCATTCCTCAAATCACAGGGAGGTGTAAAGGGACAAGGGGTGCTTGCCCACATCTGTATTCACAACTGGCCGTGAGCCCTTTTAGGCTCAGTATAGCACATCAAGCAAAGCCTGCAGGGGAGGTACAATGACAGCAGGACTTCAGCAACAGCCCTTGAAGGATGAGGAAGCAGCAGAGGCAAGAGCCAGGGTGCAGGAAGGGGAACTTGGGGCACACCACACAGCCATACCACATCAGGTGGCTTGCCCACAACAAGCCAGCTGGGAACCTGTGATGAAGGTTATCTGCATAATCCACGACCTCAGAGGTGCTTTTCGTGAGGAACTTTTCTTCCTTTTTAAACACCATTAGATTTATAATAAAATATATATTCTTAAAGGGACTTGTGCCATGTCTTCTGTCTCCTTTGTCAGGCTTCATATAATCTATTATATATTTTCTAGGGTACAAAATGAAGTTTATTGAAGAAAGACAAATATTAGCCTCTTTACATAAATTTAAAATTGTCTCTTTGACAGAGCTTCTACTCTTGATGCCCAATGTCAATAACAGAATTAGGACATCAATATAAAACATTGTCTTAGCAAATGCACGTCAGCTTTGCTTCCCTTCTTACGCTGCAGATGCTGTTTCAGAGGTAAATACTCAAATACTGGTTTTATTTCCACATGAAAGCAGGCGTATAGGCGACTTATGACTATGATGTGTTTCTTATTAGATAAATAGAACTGTCTATATGAAATTGGCTGATCTACATTTTTGATTTTAATGTTACCATAATG
Source organism: Empidonax traillii (assembly GCF_003031625.1). Lineage (NCBI taxonomy): Eukaryota > Metazoa > Chordata > Aves > Passeriformes > Tyrannidae > Empidonax > Empidonax traillii. Next base: position 808,941 of record NW_020955274.1, read on the forward strand.
CTACTATTCCCAAAGGATTTATAAGCTGTTTACAGAAAGCAAAGTACAAGCCCATAACATAATCTAGCATTTAGCTTGGTCAAATTTAGAGGAAACTAATCCATGCAATCCAGTTATAGTGAACTGAAAACAAAAACTGAGTACAAAGTGATGAATATAAATCTATGTGAGAGATTTTAATAGAGGAACTTATATTTGCTTGATTCAAATTAGTCAACCAAATATTATCAGTTTACTTACATGAAATATATTTAGAGGTTTACACTGGATTTATATTGATCTCTGATCTTCACAAAAACCAGAAAATATAGGAAAACAAGGGCATTATGCAGTGACAGTATACAGCTCTATATTATCTCTTTCTGGTATGGAAAGAAAATATAAATCCAGGAAGCTGGCCAAAATACATGTCCATCAGAAATACTCTGCTATCACGCTTTCAATTATGCACTCTCAAAGGGATCAGAAGGTCCTAATTACAAGAATGAAAAATAAACCTGAGAAAAATACCAACAAGGGCAGCAGCTCCACCTGTGTTTTTGAGAGATGCTCAGGGGAACAGCAGACACTCAGCATACATCGCTGCTGGGCCTTCGGTGACCAGGATTAATTTTCCTGATGTTTTTCTGGGCTTCAGAAAATTTAACAGGTTTTGGATTCACCGTATTGGTTTACACGAGAATACCCAGGGAAATTCTCTGTCTCAGACTCTCAGTTGTGCTGCATTTGGAGTTAATGTGAGGGTGTCTCCTACAGATTTTTAGATGGCATTATGGCCAAGCAAGGCTTCATGGTGAATCATTGGTTGAAATAATAGACTTTGGAGGTCCCAGGCAGCAAAATGAAGGAGAATAGGCCTTACAGTAAGGACATTTTTATCCAGCACCTAGTCTAAAGTAAGCACAAACAAGGTGCCTCAAACTCTGGCCCATTTTCTACAGCACCAGCATTTCCAGGCTGCACTGGTACAGGCAGCATAAACAACAGGGTCAGAGTATTCCCCACTGAAATCACCAAAGATGAACTGGCAGTCACTCTAAGACCCAAGTTGCTCCTACAATGCTCACCCTCAAAATTAACAGGTTTGAAACTTATTCCCCACCACAACCATATCCAACTAAAAAAATAGGCTCTAGTACAGTCACGAGATCTGAAAGAAGTGCACAATGGTATCTTGTATTCTGACTCCAATTGAGAGTAGATATTGACATCCCTAAACTGATCCATCCTGAACCAGTGATCACCAGCTCCAGTTATCCAGTTTCCCTGTTCTGCATTATACAACTGTCCATCTTACAGAGAAAGTTTACACTTATTTGTAAGCAACCCATGTCCCTGTTAGAATTTCTGGTTCATTCTACTCTCTTTCCCCCTCCTCCCACTTTTTTATTTTAGATCTGCAGATGTTTTCACAGACACAGAAAATTTTATTCTATTCTTCCTCTAGATGACCTTCCACAATTCTAGCTTATCAGATGGTGTGCACACTTACATACCAAAAGAAAGCATGCAAATGTAGATCTTGTTTTTAATACTAATTAAATGCATTAGAATAACTCTGTAAGTTTTATAGTCTATCTTGCATAATTTTAAAGCAACTTTAAGCTGTACCTGACTACTTTTACAAGCTACCAGCATAATGCCTCCAGGTTATCATCTTCACTTACCAATCACTGACCCACACTGGGACTGCTACCGGTAGGAAAGGACAATGGGTACATTCCTTGTTGAACAAAGCTTCCCATAAATCAAAATCTATTCTTGTTCATATAATAGAAACAATTTAATTAAATCTAAGGAAATGGAATGGAGGAAAGTATCTGTAAGTTACAAGCGACTCCAGCCTAATGAAGGAGAATTCAGCCTGAAAGTTAAATTGAAATTACTTTAGTCAAGATGGAAATCCACAAAGTTTGACCATGACTTTATAGTGTCAGGTCCTGTCAATCATTCACAAATACAACATTAGCAAGAAGCACAATATCAGAATAAAAACTAAAATTAAAGAGGAGTTGAGATTTACTATTACCATTTAAAACTTTGTCATATTTTTTGTCAGCAGACACTGACCTCTAGGTAGAGATGTTGAGCAACAAGCCGTAACAGCAAATAGTTCAGCCCAGGGGTAGTGGTGGTGGCAATGGAATGGCATAAGGTGCAGTCCCTTGCTAGCAATAATTTACCTCTGAAGCAGGATTCTTTATACTTATCCAAAGAACGGCTTTCCTCATGCCTCAGCTAAGCCAAAAAACTCTCTAGACACCAAGCTCTGATTGCAATTACCTATGACAATTAATACTGCTCAGGTTTTGTCAGCCTGTCACAAAAGAGAAATTCAGCATCACTCACTGTAGCAGAGCAGGGCAGAAAATCATCAGTTTCCACGTGCCCCTGGCTCCTGCAGAAAGAGCAGAGGAGCAAAGGGAAAGGAGCAGCTCTCCAGGCAGGAGAAGGGAGAGCTGGGACAACAGCAGAAAGCAGAGAAAATGATGAAACCTAGCTCTGACATGCCCAAAGAAAAGCTGGTAAGATTTTGTGGTATGTAGTATGCTGTTTGGGGATAATAACAAAAACTCCTACTCACTTGCTCCCTTTCTGTCTCCACTCTTCCACTGTCCAGTCTTTTAAGGCCAGAAATAGTATGACTTCACTGCCATTAAGCCAGCTTCATCTACACTGTGTGAAAGAATAGGATTTGGTACTAATTAATGAATTATTACAATAAATTATAAAATACTCTGAATTATTGATTATCCAGATACAAATATTCCAGATGTAAAAAGTATTTGACAGTAGTAAAGACTTGATTACACAGAAGAAAGTCATAAGTAAATCCAGAACAGTTACTTCCAGGCCACTCAGATCTCAGACATTCATTTTGGAATAAAACTGAGAAGTCCATGCCTGGAGTTACCTAGAAGTGCAGTCAGAACTCTGAATTCAATCCCTCTTTTCCTCTGAATTAGCTCTATAATGCAGACAAGGTTGTATAGTTTAACTAAAACTCCAAGAAGGCAGGAACAAGTGGTAAAATTGCTCCTTCAGGAATTACCGTGAACTTTTTTTAAATTTATTTTAGATAGTATTAATCTAACAATATATAACTCTCACAATAACCCGCTCACCCAGCACTTTTTCTGTCCCCTTTACAGAAGGATGGGTTCTTCTTTTCTCATATCTAACAAGCAACTTTGTACACTCCACTAGATTTAGTGTCTGTGGAGCCTGCTTCAAATTCCACACACTTAATTTAGTCACCCTCAAACATTTATAAAGTGGTTCATCCCATTTAAAAATTAGTACAAAGTCTGCAGCAGAAATTTGTCATAACTCTTCAGTTTACAAATTTCCGTAAGTTCATTCCTCAACAGTACTGAAGTTTGTTCCAGCAAGACGTCGTATTCCCCAGCAGAATGCTGCTCCTGAGAGCCAACACTGCAGAGCTGAACTCCAGAAGTAAGAGCTGAGAAGAGGTCATTCTGATCCATCACAGGATCCACAACAGGGATTCTGCTATGCACATCATTCCTCAAATGGGGCACCCAGGGAGCAGCAGCAATCTTTCTTTTTCTGAGACAATACACCTGAGAAAACAAAGACTAAAGAAGTTTATTGCTATCTCTATGAACAATAGGCGAGGAAAACCCCTAGAGGAGAAATTATGTGTTCAAATTCAAGTTCAAAGTACATCAAGAACAACTAAGCAAGAAACAAGCCACAATTAAATTTGGGGTGAAAGTTAGAATGTGGATTTTTAGGCAGTACAGTGTCTTACCTCTTAGATAAAGGGCACACAAGACTCAGTCTTATTCTGATCACACTGTTAGAGGAGCAGGAGTTTCATTCAAGAATTGAAAACATCTTTTCTAACCGTCCATTGCTTTAATGAAAATCAAAAAGTTATTTTTTTCCTCTGGGCAATTCCAAGTCCCCTTTCCATATTTCGGGCTATAATGGTGCACTTTGAAACAAGAGACTCTTACATAAAATGCTTCACTCACTATTTTACAGGTGGGCAAGGAAAGGTAAGGACAAAAGAGCACTCCAGCTTTCCAAGGATACTCTGTAATCTGTGGCTGCTGTATTTTGTAAAACGTTCCAGTGAAATAAACCTCCCATCTTATGTAAGCAGGTTCTTGCCAAATAACCTCCAAAATACTGTCCTGTAGATAAATTCAGTTTAGCTCTGGGTACCCACCTGATCTTTTTAAAATGACAGTATGCCTCTTCATATTAATTTAATGACAACTGGTTTAAAAAAACACCTGTGTCATGAACCCATGATACATAAGCAAGAGAAATTTGGGCACAGTAGATAGTGTCACTCAGAAAAGACTCAAACGAAATCAATGACAACGTTGACCACAAATGTACAGAAATGTTCTTGATGTGCATTAGAATAAAATATCCTTTATTTTTAACTGAAGGCCTTGGTCATATTGAATATTAATGTTCATGGCTAGAAGTGGTAAGTCAGAGAGAGCCACCATCTCTCTTCAGGCTGCTTATATTGGATTCATTAGCAATTTATCATCAGCATAAAGGCAAAATTCAATTCCGTCTGTGAGCTTCAATGCACATAAGACTTGATGTACCTGATGAATTGCAGATATGCAGGAACTGGAGCTGCCATAATAGAGGTCAAAGGCCTCTGGAAGCTGCAACAATTTTAGAGTATTATGCAGTTTGGATAATAAATATTGTCGTCATAGGTAGAATTTAAATAAATCCTCAGAGGAAGCAATCCCATAAACTTGGAAACATGGTAAATGTTTAAAATTCAAATATCACATTATGAGAGTGTTTTAGGGACTTTGAACCACTTCAAACATAATTCATTTAGAATTTTTGAGCTTCAATTTGGTATTATTCAATTCATATTTTTTTCCTAAAGGTGAAAGGTCATCTTTACTGCAAGTGTTGGACCAGGCTGAGATACCTGAACAATGCTAAACATTGCTTAGAGCCAGGGAAACCAGCAAGGCAATCAGAGAAGAAAGACAACCAGTAATGTGAGTAACAGGGGAGCAACCTGGCTCATTACAGGCAGAACTGTAGGTTAAATTTTAGGGATTTCCGTGCTTGGCTTATACACAGAGGGGTTCAATAGCCCAAAGGTTATCCATTCATCCTTCTCCTTTGCACAATAAACATTATGGGAAAGAGTAGTTTGTAACAAATAGCTTTTCTAGCAGGCTGTCCCTGTAAGATTGCAGAAGAGAGTGTGGCATCACACTGTCTAGAATTAAGTAGAGATGGTGCCTTTTACTAAATAATAGCAGAATCTGACTTATTATCTGACCCTGTCTATTATTACATGCTTTGATTCCTAGAGTAGGCGTCAGGCAATCATTTGCGTAGGGAAACAGTAGGGGATAGGAATAAATTAATCAGATATATCACTGTGAAGCCACCTTCTAAATAGAAAATCCCTTATAAGTACCTCTTTCTCACCATTATGTTACAATTTAAAACAATTAAGTACAATGGACAGGCTTTGCACAAAAGCATAAGCAGAGAGACAAAACCACATACAATATAACAGGGAAAAGGAAGCACAAAAGACCAGCTCAAGCTCATGATCCACAGTTAAATTTGTGTGCAATAAAATGGAAATGTCATGTGTGATCATGGTTTCTCTATGTGTGTACATACACTGATTACTGAACTTTGCAAAGCATTAGTTTGTCCTTTAAACTAAACCAGGAATTAAAGCTGCAGCTGTATAAAGGTCACCGAAGAGTAAAGAAACTTACCCCTCTAGAGCTTGACCCTACACAAAAATAAGGAGTGAAATGCCAAATTCAACTGAATTATTTATAAAAAGTATTTAATATAATATTTTTCTTTTGGGAAATTACTATTTACATTACCCACCACTGAATAAATACTTTATGCATGGTTTCGTGAAATTAATGTAAAAATGACAGCACAACCTACTTTACACATAGGAACAAGGAAACATAAAAATGTGACAGCAAAGGAATCACAGTTACCAGAGTAGCAAGACCAGAAAGCACAAAACCTATCCACAACTCTCATCACTCTTCCTCCCACCACCCCCAAAGAACTTGTATTCATTAATTACTCTTCCAAGTATTCTCACATGGAAGTCAGATATTATGAAAGATATAAATAAAAGTTTCATGTTTAAGCATCAGTTCCAAGAGGTCATTTCAAAGTGCCACACCTGTCCTGGTTAGAACAACCATCACTGTGTGGGTGTAACCCAAACTGTGTATTCTATACCCTCTATGTCATTTCCCAGGAACTGTTAACAAGAGACCACCTGCAGCAGCTGCCCAGAGCACACCTGACCCCTCAGGCTATAAGCTGGGTGTTAAGAGGCCTGTGAGATAAGAGTGTGTTCCTGTCCTCTCACCAATGACTGAAGTGTGACAACTCCCCTCCGGGAGTCATTAGCACCTCCACATCCATCCTGAGGGGTCATGTCTGCTAATGGGCCACCAAGGATTCCAAAAATATCTCACCACTCACCATCAGCCATTGCGGAACTCCCCACCCTGGGGGAGGTGCTGGGCATTCCCACCTGAACCTGTGTCTATAATCCTGGGATCTTGGGACTTCTGGTATCCCTTGTTGGATCCAGAGCAGGATCAGAACCTTGACTGGACTATCACTCTCACCAACAGGTTTTCCTTCTTTTTGCTTTGGAGTCAGAGGGGACCACGGGGGCCAGTGAACACCATTCTGTTTGTGCCCCAGGGCGCCGGGTTATACATCTAGGTTCGGTGGGTTAAAACCAATTGTTTTTCTGTATAATTGTATTCATTGTATTATTTTTATTACATTGTAACTCTGATTTATGATCTCTTTTGAGCTGGGTTCATTTCTCCTGCCAGTTTAACTTTAAACCAGCACAGCATCACATCCTACTACCACTCTATTGCAAGTGGAAAGGAAAGACTGCTTCAAATGGAGAGGATGGATTGTCATGGAAGCTGGGAAGAAAACTGAGTTTAATACTATAGGTATGAATAAAATTAAAGTTCAAAGCTGTGAGGAACCTTAGAATTGAGGACAGGGGGGGGAAAAACCAAAACCAAACCAACCAAAAAACCTTAAATACAGCACAGTTATCTGCTACCTCCACTCTCTGAATGGCAGAGGAGAACAATAATTTCAGCAGCTGCAATTTTGAATGCCCTGGAAGTGAGCAGAAAGGAATATGGTGCTGTCACTGAGAGGGCAAATGAGAGCTTTTTTGGGTTAGACTGAATCAAAACCTGAAGTCTTTTTTTTCTTCCATTCACAAAGAACCATGTTGAGTCAAAAGCATTCTTCAATCCAGCACTAGTTTATCTGAGTTATGTCTCAGTTATGTTACTAGTGATTGGCCACTCATTAAACTTTTTCTGTGAGATAAGCAAGGAGATGCAAGAATAGTAATAATTTTAAATATAAATGAGATACAAAAGCTAACATAACACTTGTAAGTGATTAAAAAGATGAAAAGGGAAAAAATAAAAATAAAAAATGAACAGAAAAGCTCAAGCCCATCTGGGAATTATTTAAAATTAGAATAAGTGATTATACAAGCAGCTGAGAATAAGTACATGCCACAGCTCCCAAAAACAAAAACAAAGCAGTAATGGAGCTATAGAAGGTGTGACAGACAGAGAAAAACTGTCAAGTAATAATGGATTTTCAGACAGTGTTATGTAAACAAAAAATGTTCTACTTTCATTTTTCTTCTTTAAAAGAGAAACGTGGATTTTTCTTAAAGTAGAATCACCACGCTTCCTGTGATTTGTAGTGTTCTACTGTCCTCCAATGGATACTTCTGAAAGTACTTGCTCTATAAAAATGTATTAGAATTACAGCTGTGCCTCACTTAATGGTTTTTGTATGGTATTTATTGCAAGATGTCAGGAAGAGGAAACAACATATAAGATCTTACAGACTGCTCATCTTTCTTCCTATATTTAAACAGACGTTGGCACTGATGGATTATGTCATCTTCAAAAAAAGGAAGTAAATGTGACCTTCTGCCAAGTTTTAGCAGAAGAAAAGTCACTGAGTCGAGTCTGACAATTATCTTGTGAACCCACAATAGGATCAAGACCAATAGGATGATGGGAATGACCGCAGCCCTCAGTAGCTTTGTGTAGTGCAAAGACCCCAAAGCAAGATCTAGCAGTCTCTGGAAATGCATGGCGCAGCTGACAGCGAATCTCTGGAGCCACAGCTTCTTCCCTTTCCAGCTGGTAAATTTGAATAAAACATCACCAAAGAAACTTTCAATATTTTTCATAGCTAAGTGAGGAAGAAAACTGGAGTCAGCACTCATTTACATTGATTTAGTTGATGACATACTGTTGTCACTTGGGGAAGCAGCAAAAATGGGGGTGGTTTCATTTCTTTTGGTTTTGCAAAAATCTAGATTATAAAACTAGCTCACTCAATTTATAATCTGGAAGAATAATGTTCTAAATGGTTTCTCTGGGCACATGGTTTTCTTTCAGTCATTTAAGGCTTCTTTAAATTGCAAAGTTAATGCACAGTAAGTTGGAGTAGCAAATTTCTGTCCCTGGGTTAGCTGAGAGCTCTTACAAGTCATGGCCTTCCTCTGCTCCTGGTCACCGATCTGTATTGTTGTCAGTGTCTTCTACCAGCTGCAGCTGTGCTAGTCCTGCCTGCCTCACTCCCTAATCCAGTTCTTGCACCAGCTATCTCCCCTCATTACAGTCGCTCCTTCCAAATACTTCCAGGAAACATCTTTCTTAGGATAAGCTGAAAAGCCATGGAAACAGGGAGTGGTACTAAATGTGTCTTAGTTACTACTTACCCAGAAACAAAAAATGCTTTTGTGGAATATGGAATATCCTGCTGCTAAAGAAAATGAAGGTACTGGGCTCACCTAACGTATACTACGGATATAAAATCATAGAATACTTTGGCTTGAAAGGGACCTTTGAAGATTGCCTTGCCTAAGGGGCAGGGACACCTTCCACTAAACCCGGTTGCTCAAAGCCCCATCAAACCTGAATGCTTCCAGGGATGGGGTATCCATAGCTTCTCTGGGCAACCCGCTCCAGTGTTACTCTCCATCTCTCTTATAAGCCCCCTTTAAATATTCAACAGTCACAATAAGATGTCCCTTGAGCCTTCTCTTCTCCAGGGGTGAACAACACCAACTTTCTTAGCCTGTCTTCACAGGAGAGGTGTTTCAGTCCTCTTATCAATTCCATGGCCCTCCTCTGCACTCACTCCAAGAGGTCGATGTCCTTCTTATGTGAGGGGCCCCAGAGCTGGACACAGAACTCCAGGTGGGGTCTCATGAGAGCAGAACAGAAGGGGAGAATCACCTCACCTTGCTCTACTCGCTGGTCACACTGCTTTTGATTGGCATTTTGGGCTGCAAACAGATATTGCCACCTCAAATCTAATGTGTGTTTGTGAACCCACCAATATCCCCAAGTCCTTCTCCTCAGGGCTGCTCTCAATCCACTTGCCCTCCAGACTGTATTGATATTGGGGATTGCCCCAGCCCATGTACAGGACCTTGCACTTGTCTTTGTTGACTTTATGAGGTTCTCACTGGCCCACTTCTTGAGCCTGTCAATGTCCCTCAAGAAGATGTCCCTTCCCTCAAACATACCAAAATGTGTAAAAAACAGGTAGCGTGTAGTAGCTAGTACACTATAAATTCACACCCTACTTTATTTTGTTCCAGTCTACCTATCATACACAGCCTTCAAAATCCAAATTCAGCCAAAGCAAATCAAATTTCACTGGCTTTTGTCTGCAGGGATTCATGGTCCTCTCAGGTGAAGATAACCCTTAGCTCCCTTCAGGCAACATCCCCATACGCATACCCATGCAGGTTCTAAGCAGGAAAAAAAATGAGAAAAAGCTAAAGAACGTCAACTATTGTATGTTACTGGCAGTAAGCATGTGACTGACAATCTCTGCCAAATTTAGACAATTTAGGGTTTTAACTTATACCCTAAGCTCCTGCGTCCTTTTACACCTCTCAGATTCCTCCTAAAATACATAAATCTCTTGGATTTTTCTCTCTCTCATTCCACAGCTCCAGAAATTTTCTTGAAATATTACAAGAATATCCTTAACACTAGCATCAACATCCTTAGTGTAGCTCAGAAGCTACAGCCTTTAGATTTCTACAACCCAGCAATCCAAAAGACTTCTAATAGCTTAACATGAAAACACAGATGCCATTTCAGAAAATCAAGGCTCAACTAAGTACACAGGTATCTTAAAGAGAAGAAATAATTTAAAGCTAAAGGCCACAGCAACCCACTTAACTCAGCACCTTGAACAAACATGGCTGTTTCATCACTGTTTGCTGGATTTCAAACACCTAAGTGATAAAGAGTTCTGTGTATCCCACCGACTGATCCATTCAGTCCCCATCTTAAGGGCCTTCTCCGTAAATATCGTATTGCTATTATATATAAAAAGGAAGACTTACTAGAGTTCTTTACTGTAAATTTAGTAAGTGCACATCTTTCACTGCTTCTCAGGGTGCTTTGAAGTTCTCTTTCACACAAAGCCGTACAACATCCCTTAATTCCTTGAAGTACAAAGTTTAGCAGTATACTTCAAAGGCCGCTTATACATGGAGATGTCTGACACATTCTTAAATTCCCTGAAACAAAGATCTATACTCTTGTGTCTAGCTCCTTCAATGAGAATGTCCAACAGTTTCATATTCCATTAAAACTGGGGGAGGGGTTATATGCTATAACATCTGCTACTCTTACAGGCAACTTTCTAGTTTCAGAATTCTTCAAACAGTTCTTTGATACAGTTTGAATTCCCTCCTTTCTTTCATGCCAATCTTTTTTTTTTTTTATCTCAGCAAAATCAACCTCTGAATTTGTGATGTTTGTTTCTTTGTTTGTTTGGGGGTTTTGTTAGGGTTTGTTTGTGTGGGTGAATTTTTATTTATTTTTTTAATGATCCTCTAGTAAACAGAAAGGAAGTCAAATACAAACAGTATTACAAGTTTAGGTGGCTTTGGAGGTATTGCCTAAAGAACATAATTCCTAAAACTCTTGAGCCTCTCTGGGAGTATTTAGGATTTTAATAAGTCCGTAGTCACATAAAACCTTCTACAGAAGTGCAAGAGAGCAAAATCTAGCAAAGAAACTAATTGATTGTAGGATCAGGTCTTCTGAGGAGAATGCAAGGTGGAAATCTTGTTTCTTGGGCACAGAGCCCTATTAAAGTGAAAGTAGATTCCTACTGGAAAAGTCTGCCCCAGTTCCTTGACATGCTTTTACAGGTCTCTTCTTAGAGGTAGCAATCAGCGGTCCCCCCAAGCTTCCAACATTGTATTCTTTAAAACGTATTTCAAAAATCTGACTTAATAGAGGCTAGAAGGAAACCCCCACTGCTCTCCCCAGCTCTATTTTCAGGCGGTTGAGAAGAGATTTATGCTCAGAGATATTTTTTTTCCTTTTTCTTTCTTGCAAAGCTGCAGAAATAAAAGGACTGATCAGTGCAGCCCAAAGGAGAGCATCACTCAGGGATCAGCGCTTGCTGCTTGTCTTACTGCTCAACCCTGCGAGGCTTAGGGACTTGAAACCACTGGGAAGGCGATCATACCTGATCTTAGCAACTCATCCTGACCAAGTCAAACAACTGACACCATTCCAGTTACAACAATTTCTCTTAGAATTTGCCAAACAGCTTTAGAGGTAAGGTAATGTAATGGCCAGTCTTCGCAAACAAAGAACCGGGGAAGGTCTTTACACCTTCCAGCCTGCGCATTGGATTTTTTAGGTGAGACACAGTGTGCGCGGAACTGAGCCCACCTTTTAATCCTGAGGTTCATCTGCCGGGGCCAAGCGAGCTTGGACGGTGGCAGCGAGGTCCTCAGGACGTAGATGGATTGCCTTACAGGGCTAACGAGCTCCATCTGCCCAGGGAGTGGCAAGAAGCCCCGGGCCCTGTGAAAGACTAACAGGAGACACCAGAAATGACTGTTAGACCCAGTGAAGGAAACAGTACCAGATCACAGGACTTCCAGACTGACAGAAGCGTTCATTTAGAGCCAATCCTGCTGAATAACCTGTGGGTCTCAATTAAAGGGCAGAAAGGAAGGAGAGAAATGGCAGCACCAGAGAAAAGGACAACTAAAACCAATATGCTGTGACCTGTGATGGCTCCCTAAGTACTCCAGGGTCAAAAGACAGTCTTACCTCTAAATCATGAGCTGGGATGTAGACAGCTTTACTGAAAAAGTATTTTTAAAAAGTCTGCCTAATGATGTTCTCTTTAAATGGATGGGTTTAGGGGTTTTATATGTAAAGGAAGCAACATTTCTAGATCAGCAGTCCCTAACCAGGACTAAATTTCTACATACAACTTCAGCCAAGAAAAAACAACAAAGTGATACTCAAAAATTTTCAAGACATCATAACCTCAGCTAAGCTCTGCCTCTGAATATATGTATCTAAAAGAGCATACACACATGCATACATACAAAAAATATTTTTCTTCACTACAACTGGAGAAGAGAAACACATGTAGAGATTTTGCTCCAAATTTTTTGAAATTTTCTATGACTGCACTAAATATCCAAGCTTTAGTTTGAAACGTATGATTTCTATGCACCAAACAGATAGAGTTCTTTGCAAATCCAGAAAACTTCCACTTTAGGAAAATCTGTCAGATGTTCAGCACTATTCTAATCTTACTTCCGCTCAGTGGGAAAATGGTGTCACTGAAGTTGAAAAGAACAAAATTAAGATAAATGCCACACTTTTTTGAATCAACTGTATGATGTAAAGCCTTGTTAGCGACAAGAAAGTTGCCCCTTTTCAAGATTTAAAAAATACAACAAACCTCCGGAGACGTCTCCTGCTCACAGCATGTTTTTCTGTATAGCTTCAGATTATTCTACATAATAGAATCATTCCTAGATGAGCTTTCACTATCTTTTTTTTTCCTGTTGTCACTAGACCTGCAAGTACATTAAGAAAGACTTGGCATTAACTGATTCTTTTAAAATTCATTCAATGACTCTGCACTGGAAATAGCTAATTGCTCCAGGCCTTGAAGGAATGTCAGATTTACAGGCTGGCTGCAGTAACTACCTATTTTGCCTACATCAGTTTAAACAGATATATAGGATAAGTATTTTAAATCCACCCAATGCAATAAACACAACTCATCTTTGTAGAAGACTTAGTATCACAGAGCAGAGTTCTCTGTGCAGTTTAAAAGATTATGTGTCAAGAGTGGGATGTCTAAGCAGTGCATTAAGACTACAAAAGAGATGTCCCTGGAGGAGCTTTACAATTGACTGGTATAGAGATACAAAATGCTTTGGAAGAAAAGTTGTCTTCTCTTTTAGTTATCAGAAAGGACACAAATCTGTATTTAAAGTTTGCACTTTGTACTAATGTAATGTAGTGTGATGCAAACAAGGAACTGCTTTATGCTTGGATGGTGTGAGGAGACACAGCCACTGGACTAGCCATAAATGTGCATTCCTTGACACATATACTACACTTTAGCTAACTTACATTATGTCAAGTTTTTATGCATTACAAAAATTAGTACATTAATGCATTATAAAAATTTCATGAATTATGAAAAATTAAGTATTTCCTTTCCTTGAAAATGTGAAATTATAAGCTTTCTTTCTTGATAAATAATTTTGTTCTGATATCAGCTCACAGTGCAGTTGCAAAAGCAAAAAAAAAAAGTAAAATTAAATAGAGTACTTGGGCTTGCAGCATAAATACATACAAATTCTTAATAAGCAAACCTCAGTGTTTTAATCAAAAGTAGCTGTGTCAATGAGTAGAAACACTGGTTAAGAATAAAATTCTCATCAAAAGAAAAATTATAAAAGCATAGCATAATATTTCTCTGTCTTCATTTTTTCCAGTGGGATATCAGTAAAGGCAAGTATAAAAATTCCATTGCATGGCTTACTCAAAAGTATATTCAGAAGGGAATTAGAAGTGCAGCAGTGAGCTGGATCAGAACAAACTACTGTAGAATTAGAATCAACATACAGTTTACAACCTGAATCTCCATGTGACACAAGTTATAAAATTATCCCTGTGATAAACCACCAGTAGTACAGAACACACAGTATTAGAGAGCAGACTTACGGTCAACCTGTTATAAAAGTTGTGGACACAGAAATACTATTGGAAATCTGAAGGAGCATCATATAACAAAGGTATTCCATATATTAAAGGAGAGCATTACTCTCATTTTCAGCCAGTAAGGTAAAGCTCACATGCAATCATCTAGCTCCCTGGAACAGGTCTGCCAAACAGTGAGCAATCAAACAGCACAACATATTGTTGCTCTGTAAAAGTCTGTTCATCTGTCATATTTACCAAGCATTGGTTCTGTCATATCTGTTTCTTTCTCAGAAAAATAGTTGCTTATGATATCAACAAAAGCCTCCTGCCCTAATAAGAGCTAGACTCTTTTCCCCTCCACAGAACTCTGCTTTTCAGTGTTGGGGTAATTTGCTGAGGGCAGGAACTGGGAGCTGCAGCACAGCTTGCAGCTATAGGCCTGTCTGCAGTCACTTACTCCACTGTGAACACGCTTGGCTTGCTTTCTATTTTGTATAATCAGCATACAAAGTGTTGTCTGGGTAGACACAGCAAACTTCACACCACATATATCTTCAAGACTGTGATTCTGCACACTGATGAGCATTTCAGTCCCAGTGCAGTAAAGTATGTGTGTAATTTCAGGAATGAAAAGAGTACTACTGACAGATATAATGTTAAAAGTACGTGGAGAGACACCTGGAATGGCATCTCTACTTTATGTGCCTGTGAAGTGCTTGGCATATAATAAATAGTTGGTGTGAGCAACATTTGATGCTCACAAGGATTTTTCATGACTCTAACTATATCCAGCACATTCAGCATCTTGGAGGACCTCAGAGGCAACATGTAGAAAAAGCAGGAGAGGGGGAGATTTTGACAGAGTATCAAAGGAATACAAAGCTGGATTTCTGGAAACAGGGGTCACACGAAGGCTAAAGCTGACTGAAAAAGATCTTACTGGAAGCATTTGACTAGTAGAGCCATAATAGCCGTAACACATCTTTGTTAACTCCTAATTTTGGTATGTCCCCCCACCTACACAACGTTTTTCTTGAAAACTCTTATTCCAAAAAAGATAAGGTTTTGAAAAAAACCTTAGCCGAAGACAACTCCTCAAAAAGCAGGTGTTTGATATGGCTGGAAGGAGGTAGGGAAACTTTGAAAACCTTCCCATTTGTTCAGCTCTCGGCCAGATCTGTGGGGCTTTTCTGATTTCTCCGCTAGATTGAACCAAAGTGTTACAGTGACTTCCACCCTGCAAATCGTCCTGGTGCAGTTCCAGCTGAGCTTTGTGCTAGACTGCTTGGAGGATTATGACCTTAAACAGCACTTCAAAGGAGCAGTTGAAACTTGACCAGATGCTAGAGAAGTGCAAATACCTTCACTCAACTCAAAGAAAGGCTGCATGGATTTGAAGTGAAAAAGTACAGGCTTAATGCAAAGCCATTCAGCGATTAGTAAAGAAAAAAAGTGTCTTATTAATGTTTAAAAAATCCTCTGCATTACTTTGCAGAAGGGTTTCTAAGTACATATTAACACTAGAAGGAGACAGAGGACACTACTTTGAAAGACACCCTTCCTAAGGCGCTTCATTAAAGCAGGATTTACATCTGGGAGCAAAGCAAGATCTTGTTCCCAGACAAAGAGAAAAATTGCAGACTGAAAAGTTATTTTAAAACCTTTTCTCTCCACATAGATCCTTATGTATTGTATTAGAACTCCACATGCTACAACTATTTTAATAGGCATTTCAGCCTGCAGGGAAGTTAAAGAATACAGCAGCCAGTGAATATTATCATTCCTACTTCTCATCAGTGATCATAAATATTCTAATCTGGCATTATATCATCTAGCCTAGGAGATATCAGGGTAAATCCTCAAACACACTTCTGGTGCTTTACAGATATGGAAACTTTATTCTCCCCATTTTTTGTATTGTACACTTTATACAAGTCTGTTAAGGAATGCACAGTTAAAACATCAGTATAAATTTGTGGATTTTTCCTCTCTATCCTCAGGCACATGAATTTGAAGATTAGGTCATCAGAAAAAAATATCACATTTATTTGGAAAGGTCTTTAACATTCTCTCCTACAGTATCTGGAGACCACTGATCACTTCTGAAGAGAGTCAGATCAGTTATTTAGGATCCAAATTTAGATGGGGATGGATAAAATGGCGACACATTGCTAGGTGAAATGAAAAAGGAGGCAAGTCCTAATTACACTTACTTATAGCTCTTCAGTTTCTACAGTCAACATTCTGAAGAATAACATAAAGGCTGAAAAGGAAATTGAGGGGGGAAAAAATAGGTTTTACCCTTGAAGAGTGATTGTATAAATTTACAATCATCTAGGTTTTCAAGACTGAAAGGAAGGTAACAACTAATTTTTAGAATGTGAACAAGTGGGGTAAAAGAGAAAATGAAAAGAAAAAAAACCAACAAGATATGTTATCGTCTAAAGGGAAGAAAGAAATATGATCTCTTTTTTTCTGCTATATTTCCAAAGTCAAATACAGATTTTTGCTCTACAAGGTAACCATCATAAGCACACATCTAGAAAACAGCACCGTGGCAATGCAGCACCTGTTGGGAGGAATCTTCACTGAAATCCTCTCAAAGGCACTGAAACTGCTGGAGTTCAAGATTTGCAGCAGGCACAATGCAGTGGCAGGTGTGCCAGGCTTTCCAGCTGGACCACAGCCCTTCTTCGGCACTATTTGACTCCCAAAGAATGGAGTCCTGAGGGAAAACTCCAGATTTGGCACAATAAGAACAGAAAACCTTACATTCACGCTCCTCTCTGAGAATCACAAAAAGCCTTACAAACATAAATTAAAATTAAAAAAGGAAAGTCTTTGCAAATCCTTCCAGAAGCAGAAGGATGGCTTTTAATAGCTGTAAGGTCAGTGGCTGTTGCATACAGCAGCAGCTCTATACAGCACACAGAAAGAAGGCGTAAGTCAAGTGTAAAGAAGTTGTTGACCCTGTAGTAGCGCTTTCAGTAGAGATTTAAACTGTTGAGATGGATTGTGTCTGGCACTGAAGTATTAACACCCTTATTCCTCCTAAAAATACAATACCAGCTATACTGACCCCGAGAGATCAGTGTCTTTCTCTATAAACCCCCTCTGCAGGTCATTAGCACACTACTATTTATCACAAAGCTGTTTCATTAATGACTTGCTCAAGAGGGTCGGCACAACTCTGCTCTTTGAAAGATCCCTCAAGAATTATCACAGTTAAAGACTTACAGCATGGAACTGAAGATTAATTCTTCACCCTCAGCGTCATTATGGGCTGCTTAAATGACTGAAGTAAAGAGAGAAGGGGTTTATGAAGTTCTTACATTTTTACAGGAGAGCTATGTTGGGAAAGCTTTCTTCCTTTTAATTAGATTAAACTGCCAAGAAGCAGAGGCAAAAGGCACTTTCCTGGCCAGAATTTCCTTTCTCCTATTCCCCATACAATTCCACCAAAGCAAGTTCCTACCAAGTGAAGTGGAGCCCTCTGTTTGCACAGCTGCACACTTTAATTACTTCAGGTTTCTGTAAGGGGACCCTCAAACCTAAACTAAGGTTTCTAACATCCCAAACCTATGGAATTAGGACTACCTTGCACCTCTTGGACAGTATATATTACTCTGTGTATTGCTGCATCTTAATACAAAGAGTATTTTTTAATTAAAAGAAGGCATACCTTTTCCATAGTTTTTATTATTTAATCGGAATCCAGTAATAAATTTTGAATACAATTTATTTTTAAAGCATATAGCAGTTTATAATCTCTGGTATGCACATTCTATTTTGCCCCAGCAATTAAAAAATAGATAATTTATCACCTATAATGGCTAATTTAGAACAAGTTCTGTGCTGTGTTGCCACACTTACCACACCTTTAAGCAAAAAACTTACTCACTGTATTTGCTAATATTGCAGTAGATAAACAAACAAACAAGGAAACAAAAAACCACACCCCCCAAAAAACTACAAAAAAAGCACCAACCAATCAAACAAACAAAAAACAAACAAACAAAAAACAAACAAACAAAAAAACCCAAACAAAAAATCCTTAGGCAATGGTACAAACAGGTTTTTTTAGGAATCACATTCCAAACCCTAGTTCCAATCTGAATGCTTAAATCATATTCAGTTTACTAGACTTGAATCTCACACACATGGACAAAAGGTGTATTAGCTCAAGAAAAAATGTTGTATTTCGATAAGTGACTCCTGCTGGCACTCTTTCAGCTGGACTTGAAGCAGCAGCAGCCATCCTTGGAGCCATCATGAGTGTCACATTTCTGAATTGTTTCAGACAGTAATGTCATGAGTGCTTTTTTTTTTTTTTTGGTGCCTTAAATCTCAGGAAATAAGGCAAGACATCTCTGTAAAACTGAGAAATTTAACATTCCTCAAAGGTAAATGTAAAAATTAAATTATTTGTATAAATAAGGCTGGTTGCCACTAAGGTCATTTACTTTAACCTTTCCAATCAAAGATTTACAAGAACAGAAAGTCTTTCAGAGTTATTTAAAAAGTTACAACTTAGATATTTTTTCACTGGAGGAAAATAAATCCCTTATAGAACATACATTATTCATCAATTTCAGAAGACTGAGATTTTTAGTTTTAATGTATGCCCAGTGACTTAAAATCAACTGTTAGGCAGCAGCAATGGCTACTGTAAACCACCTTTGCTACCTGCAAAAAAATCCAGGCTGCTGTTTCCCTCAGGAGCTAGCTGCAGGAAGTGACAGTGGCTGGAGAACCCCAAAGCTCTTTGCAGGCTTCTGCCACGGCATCACGCAGTGCCCCAACTGAGACAGCAAGAGGGAATAATAAAATGGAAAATGCAGAAGTTCAGCTGCACCACAGACTCTGAGGTGGCTTCTCCTTTCTCCGAAAGCTTATGTGTGCCTACAAAGCACATGCTATGCCTGTACCAGTTGCACACCTGACTTGATCAACAGCACAGGTAGCAAGCAGGATGAGAATAAGTGGTTATACTTTCCGGAAAGGAGAAGAGTAGTAATCGTCTGACAATGATCGGTAAAGAGAAGTCCAATAACAAAAGGAGTTCATCTGAAAAGAGGTTTTGAGTCATGATTGTATTACTGTGAAAGGAGGAAAAAGTCTATGTTCAACTGGAAATACTCAGTGCAAGACAGCAGTTTCAGAAGATGAGGTTCTCAGATTGCTATTCTCTCCCCAGTCCCATCCCTGCCTCTGGCTCAGCAGCTCGCTGTGGCCAGCTGTTTCCCCCAAGAGCTGCCAGGTGAGCTGCTCCCACAGGCCCTCTGTAATGCACCTCAGGTAGAGCCACATGGATCAGCTAAAACTGGTACCTTAAACTGAGGGTAAACATTTTTACTGAGCTAGCAGGTTGTGAAAACCTGATTTTAAGAAATGAGATGCAAGGGGGTTCTCTAGTCTCTTCCTCCTGCAGGATTCATAACACATCTAATTCTCTTACTTTTTTAGTTCATCAGAGCTGATTTTTTTTTTTTTATTTTGCTTCCACTTTCTAGCCTACATAAAATAGGATGACCATGGGGAGCAGAAAACAGGAAACCCTTAGCCAACCAGTATCAAAATGGACTGTGTCAAGATGGTCCAACTGGTCAGACCAAGATAAGCACAGCCCACAGCCCCCACTCCCAGGTCCATCCACTAACACAAAGAATTGCCCTGTTCACCCCTGCCAGCCCAGGGGCTCCACCTGCCACAGAACTGATACCAGTTCTTTTACCTAGTGGAGACAGAATTTCCTAATGCTAACTAAGGAATTTTCGCATAAACCACTCCACTAGAAAAGTCCTGGAGTAAAAAAAAAATCTCTTTGTATGACAAAAAAGAGGCTGAAAACTAGCTGCAGGTCAATGACCTTTTATGATGTTACAGACAGATCAGGGAGCTGAATCTACATTATCTATATCTACAATGCAGCATGTTACAGGAAGGTAGAAATGAGTTTTACCTCAGGTTTGTTTTTTTTTTTTTTTTTTCTTTCCTCTTAATTAGTCCTACATGTTGTAGCAGGAGGAGGAGTTGTGGAAACAGATACAGAAAACTGCAGAAAAGCAATAGCCACAGTTTGCACCAGTTAAGTAGGTTTGAGGTCTTTGTGATCTATATGGCACACCACTTGGAAAGAGTATTAAGACTACTATAGAGCAAATTACATTCTTATGCATTACTGCTACATAGTTACAGCAACCTCATCCCTAGGCCCAGCGGAAGACCCGAGGTCAGGGCACTCCCAGGAGTAATTTTTCCGTACCAGTTTAGCCGTGGAATTAGCTCTCCGGGCTCATGGTAATTCCTTGCATGATACTTGAGCTCCTCCATGTGGCAAGCAGCGGTCTTGATCTTTGCCGTGTGTAACAAAGAACTTTCTTATTCTTCACGGCATTTTTCTTCTCATTATTATTCCTATAGAAAATTAAATATTACCAAAGATACAATATTACACTATGGGACAGGAAGATAATGAAAGGAGAACAAAAGTAGAATTACTCTGATAATTTCTATTAGTCACAAATGGGTACTTTCATAACACGATGTAGTTAATTTGCATGTTCACCAAAAAAACTGTTCTAAGTTCAGATATAGATCAGCTGTTTTAAACACTCAGCTTTGGACAAATCACACATGAATTCAAAGAGCCTCTTGATTAAAGTAGTGCCCTTCCCATGGTGAAATATCTAGCAAAATGGATTTTATTACGTTGAAGACTTACAGCTTCTGTTCTGTCAAGATAGAAATAGTAAGACATAGTACAGGTTTATTCCTAGAAAAAATTGATAAAGAGGTTTTTATAGTTTTTATATTTAACTGCAGCCAAGGGGGAATCTATCTGCCTTTTTTTAAGAGTATCTGGAAATTAAAGATGGCATTTATTTAAAAGAAATAGGCTCATTATTCCAAATACATCAGTACAAGAAAGCTACACAGGAAATTTATTTTTCTTAACCATTTAACACTTCAAGTTGTTTTGCATGCTGCAGAATATTGTTCAGTCAGGTTGAATTCTGTGCTGAAGGCCTGTGTCCTCTCCTACTCCCAAATGCCTACATGGCAATGCCAGTTTACTCACACATGAATTAAAAAGCTCACACACTTGTTTTTTCATTGTCACTGTAAGAAACACTGATGAAACTTCTCACTTTTCAGTTCACTTGGGTTTTTGATACACGGCATCTATTCATAATAAATTAAGTCCTTTAATGTGTATACTCAATAAATATTTTGGTTGATTATGGGTAGAGCTGAGATCTTATTTTGAAGAAGTTGCTTTTTCTTAATGGAAACCTTAATTTCTGCACAGTTTTGTTTGCTTGTTAGAGTATTGTTGGATTTTTTTTTCCTACACTATCATGAGAAAAATCAGCTAGCATAGGATGCACATCTGAGCTGCTTCAGTGGCAACTAGGCCACAGGAAAGGATAGGGAGGTGGCAGAAAAAAAATGTGACCTTCCCTGAAACACCTGCACGAAACCTGCAAGAAAAAGAACCATAATTCAGGAGGCAAGTAGGCAAAGTTATCTGCCTTCAGCATCTTTCCCAAGGTTGCATGGATAATCCATTTTCAAAGTTCCTCGTTTGGCCTACTGGTTCCTCATTTGGCACATAGACTTTGTGGGAGTCAAACACAGTGTATAGCAGACAGCAAGGAATAGGAAGTGAACTAACCTCACCTCCTCCCCTCCTGCCCCGAAAAAGTAAGAACTTAAAAAATCTTGTGGGGAAAAAAAAAAATCTTACTCTTTGTTTATTCAAAAAGAATGTGCACTTCCTAAAAGCTTTTAGCTTTTTGAACTTCATTCCTTTGTCAGACAATTGTCTGGCAGTTACACCACAAAGTTTTCCAAGTCTGAAATGACACAAACTAGAAATAAGTTGATCATTCAGTGCTTTAGCTCTCAGGAAGATGAACAAAAGCTCTCAGAGATTTCTGTTCTTAGTAACTTTAATCTTAACTATCTGAAACTCATGAGCAATCACACATTCCCCTAAAGCCACATCTAAGGATAAATAATGCTTTCAAGTTGGCTTTGCAGCTGCCCTTGCTTTATCAACTGTCGCAGACAGAGGGAGCAAACTGATAATCAGAGGGAAGGGAAAGGGCTCCTTTGGAGAACAAATTCCTCCAAGAGGGATAGTCCTTCAGCACGGGTGAGAAAAGAACGGTATCAGACCTGCTTATTTCATGACTGATCTGTACAGGTTATTTTCTTGAGCCTAAGACCCAACTGAAAGTCGAGAGGCAGAGTGTGTTTTCATGTTCAAGCACCATCAGCGAATCACTGTTGTTTGATGCATGGGAATGCATTTGCTCCGTTTTCAATAAAAAAGTGAGGCAGGAAATGGGAGAAACAGGGAGAGTTAAAATAACAGGAAAAAAAAAAAGGAATGGAGCATTCACGCATGCTGAAGAGATTTTTTTTTGTAAAGCATCATTTAATCTCTTTCTCACATACAGCCATGTGACTAACTAACATATATTCTGTGGTGTTTACTTTTTATAGAGCTTCCAATAATTAACTTTTCTTTTAAGTATATTTAACTCAAATTTGGGGTATATTTATTTGTATTATGCCTTAGAAATCCCACATTTATGTTCCTGAAATCCTCGTTTTCTACATAAGAAGCAGAACGAGAACTTCCACATGCCATCCCATTCCCAAGTCATAGCCTGGAGGGACTCTCAGTTCACAAAGTCCTTCTCTTGCAGGATGACAATGCCCGTGGCGGACACCAGCTCACAAAGCATTAAACTGAAGCCTCAAACCTACTCATATAGACCACAAACCACTTCATAAAAAGGAAAAAGCATTTCTTCTCAATACAAACCCTACCAGAATTTGAGCTGATGTTGTTTTGTTTTCAGTGTGGTCATGGCATATTTCCCATATGAATCATTCTGTGCAGGCCCTCCTCCTCTGACACGCACACACAGAGACATGTGCAGCATTCTTCTCACTCTGGGCTGAGTTCTGGGCATTCTTGTTCTACAAGACACCTCCGCATCTTCTCCCTCACACTCCACACTATCCTCTCTTGTCCCCAGGCTCCCTCATCAAGCTCAGTTTTTAAGAGTTAGTGTATTAGAGTAGTAGTCACCACCTGTGAAATTTAACAGGCAGATCTAGAAGGCAACTGGGATCAAGCTTTCTGAAGACGAGAGGGTGGGTTCATATGAGACCAAGTTTGTACAAGTAAAAAAGGTGGGGGAAAAGGTTTCACTTTGGGGAAATCCAAAAACAGTTAAATCAAAACATAGGAGCAAGACAAGAAGGAACACTATTGCTGAAAGGGAAAGTTTAGGAGGATAAAGAACAGTATTTACAACGATCATAGAGGTTAGAGACGTACTTTGGAGAATTCCTGTGAACAAAGTCCATCCATCACCTGCAAAGATTGCTCAGTGTGTTATCCCGCCTCGGTAGCTACAACGTCCCAGTGCAATTCTCTCCTTTCTATACTGCTTCCCAATATTTTAAGTTCATTAATATTACAGAGCACCTATCTCCTTATCATACTGAGTGGAAAGATCCACCATAGGCGTGACCACCAACCCCCAGGAGTAGTCAGCAACAGCCTAGAAGCTGACATCACTCTTTAGATATGAATGCAGAAGTTAACAGTTATTTTTTTTATGTTGGCAGACGAGGAGAGAATGTAGTTAAGTGCATGAATGCATAAGAGATCATTTCTTTTCCAATTTATATAAAGAATGCAGGAGGTTTTAATCTTGGTTTGAGGAATTCAGATTCTCCCAAGCTTTCAGATTAGCCCAACTACCGTGTATTTGTCATTACGATTACAAGATCACACGCCCATATTTATATACTCCAGCAACACTTCCTCCCACCCTCACCCTTTTTATTCTTTCAGTCCTTAAAAACTATTGCCTTTCTCCAGGTTCATCTATGAAAGTCAAGGGATTTACACCCCTTGAAATATAGCAATAGATCATGCAATGAATTTAGCTTGTAAACCTATTCACTGTAACAATAGAATGGAAATTAATGGCCACATCCTCAGCTGCAACCATCAGCTTGGCTCCATTAAAATCCACCCTGCGGCCTGACCCCTGAGCACTGACCTAACTTTGCGCTAGCTGACACAGTTTCCATGGGCTCTGCAGCAAGCAGGAAATAGCTGGGGTGTGGGAAAGCCCCAGACATGCCTCCTCCTACCCTGTTCAGGCTCCTGCAGAGCCCTTGCAAGGGATGCAAGCCTGGCTGCCTGCCCGCCTGGAGGCCCTGGGATCTGGGGTGTTCCTCCCAGACAGACACATCACTGCGATGCAGCCAGCCTGGAGGACCTTGCTTTGGAAACTCTTTCCTGTCCGCAGTTGTATGAGCAGTTATAGTTTAGGATAGAAGATAAAAAAAAAAAGTGTAAGTGGAAAAGGAGCTTCCTTCTGATTCCACAAAAATAAAAATTGGATTTTTTTTTTTATAAGTTTTCAACCAGACATTAGGATGAGGAGAGTAAGCATGAGGTAAAGGCTCCCAGAAAAAACCTACCAAATTAAAAGGAAGAAGGAACTCCAGTGTCTCAGTCCTAAAGCAGACAATTTGGAAACCTTCCCTTTCCCTCTTAAAGAAGTCAGTTCTTGCTGCCATGTGTGTTTTTGTGGAAATGCCAAAGTCCAAAAACCTGTCTCCACATATGCTACATAATCCTGTAAACATTTGTTCAAAAAAAAAAACACACCCTTTAAACTCCAGTACTTTTTTCGTATTTTAAATGAGGAAATTATGCTGTTTAAAATAACAGTGAGATACTTAGTGTATTATTGATCTCTTGGTACAAAACTCACTCATTCCATGTTCTCACTATACAGGCTTCACACTTTACCTTTCCATCAGAAAGAATAGTATCCATTGTGCCATAATTTCCCTCTATGAGTTTTCTTGATATTCTACCTCTGGTTTAATTTGGAGCCTAATGCCAAGGAACTAGATTAAAAAAAAAAAAAAAAATCAATTGCAAACATTTCAATCTTCCTAATAAATAAAAAATGCACCAAAATCCTTGAATCAAAGTTTTACTTTATATGCCACCAATTTCCCAGGAGTCCTATTTCTCAATCAGAATTTGAATAATCTTTACAATTTGTATTCCCCAAAACTCAAATTTAATGAGTTAGTAGGTATAGAAAGAGAAATAACAGCTGCAGCTTATCCCGCTGTGCTATTCAGTAATGACAATGTTATACCACATTAGCAATTGTGACATTAATAAAAAGAAGCCCATAGGATTAGCCAGAGACAGCTGACTTTAGTCAAATGTAGGTCATGCTTTGTTTGCTCAGAGCCGGGTAATAAATTTCCAGGTAAGTGCTCTCATGTGTCATACATATATGCCAGGAGCATAATTTCAGCTATACTAAATGATCCACATTCTTAAATTTCTGTAAGCCGTTTTTGAATTATTGTTAAGCATTTAATTCCACAGCAGCATCTTACAGGCTACTTAGAGTTATTAACTCATATGACATTATGGCATGTTTTCTTTCTAGTGGCAGCTAATAGCATCTTGATCTGGTTTCCCTTTCACCTTAAGGTAACTACAACTCTGAGTTGCCAGTATTTAACAAAAGATACTTAGCAAGGAATCAAATCGACTACGTTCTGCAGCTCTAGCTAAAGGGGAAAACAGTGTTTGGAATCAATCCAAGCAGCAGCAAGATATCTTCCACCACAGAAGGGAGGCTTTAAAAAAAAAATTTAAAGGAAATAAAAGCATAGCCTTCAATTAATAGTAAAAAAGATCCTATCTCAATCTCTGCTACTTTGGCAAGCCCTCAAAATTTGGATTGAAAGCAGACTTTTAAACATATTTAATCACAGCACAACATGTGCATATTGTACACCAAAACCTAAAAGGCCAAATTCTACGTTCAGTAACACCCTGGCATGCTTTAGTGGGAAAGGGTAAGAGCAATACAGCAGAAGCTGACCTTAAGGTTGTAGTCTCACTTTCACTTTTATTTTTTTATATTATAGTAATAATGAGAGACACCAAACAAGATCAGGGCCTTTTTGTACGAGGCATCATTCTGACATGCAGAACAGAGAAGGGAACTCTAGTTATGAAAAGCTCAAGTTGTACCTTTTTACGGATGGGGGACTGATCCACAGGAAGGCTAAATGACAGGTCCAGGTTCCACCCAAGTCTCTCCCCTACTGGTTGCTATGCTACTCGTCTTGTCCCTTCTTTTAGGGGCACCAAGCTCCCTCCTCACAGCCCAGGTGTCACAGGAACTGGCCGAGTCATGTCTCAGTCCTTCTGCTACAAGTCCCACATGGGGAGGTCCACAGCTGCCCCTTATTGCACCTACCAAGGTACTGCCTTGTCATCTTATTTGCAATAAATTAGCCCAATTGTTTCTGAGCAACAGCAGGTAATTTCTTGACTCCCTTCTATTTTTACCCTTACCTTTGCTAAAAATGTGTTTACACATCAGCCAGTCTTTGGGGGCTTCTGAAGCATGTCAAAGGGAAGAGTTAAAGTACTTCAAATTCAGTTGATTTTTTTGTTTGGTTGGTTGTTTTAGTGGCATAAATTCTTGAAATAGAAAATAAAGGCCAGGTAAGTAGTTTTTTCTCTAGTAATTTAGAAATCTTGAGATCAAAAAGATATATTTTTTTGTGTGTAGGGAACTAAAATGAGAAGGCTTTGCAGTCTTTCAGTACAATCCATCAAGTAACAGTTTCTTCAAAGCAATGATATTATACTGATCTCTTTCTTGAAGTCTGCAATTGCATCTTTATTACCCTTCATTGTTATCAGTGAAGCAAAATGCCATAGCTACATTTGAGGCAAAAGAAATTCCTTTTGTGGCAGGCAGCAATTTCCAGCGGATCCTGAACATCTTTGTGCTTGACTTCAAGGAAGTAAAGGTGGTCAGCATTCTGTGACAAGTGTTGACAAGTCTGTTTATTACAATGTATTAGAAATATAGGGCGTTTGAGGTAATTCCAAGGAAGGAAGAAAGAGAGAGAGAAAAAGAGAAAGAAAGGAAGAAAATAAAGGAAAGAAAGACCCACAATACAAAAAACCAGGAGCACAAATGACACTCTGAAAAACCAATGATGGGAGCAAATTTGTCTCAGGGTCAGAATCATGCAACTAACTCCAATAAATATTGCATACATGTATCATCCCAGAGCAGCACTGGCCAGCCTGCCTTTTATTGATGATTTCTACCTGCTTTGCAGAAGGACGGAGAATCCAGTTGAACAGCACTCAGCCCCTCATACTTAATAGGCAGATGAAGCTCTCTGACGTGCATAAAAATGCACACACCACACACAGAAACATACTCTCTTAGAGAAAATGGTCTTAGCGAAATGAAAGCATGTAAAGAAAATATTTTCTCTGAAATTGTCCATATTTTTCCTCAAAATACAATTGAAATATTTTCAGTGGGGTGAGAAAAAAATAAACAGATAACGTTTAAATAAGCGGGGATTTGGGGGTTTTGGTTTTTGTTTGGTTTGGTGTGGGGGTTTTTTGCTTTTTTTTTTTTTTATTGCAAAGAGAAAAACAAAGAAGACCTTTTGGTGGGAAAAATCAATCCCTTCACTGATGGGCTGGCTGTCTCCCTGTCTGCACAGGCTGATGCTCCTTTGTTCCCAGCCCTGTTCCCCAGCCTTCCAGCTGAGCTGGTGCCTCTGAGGATGCCTCCTGGCTCCCTCCCACTGAGCACAGCCCAGAAAGGCAGCTCACTGCCCACCCTTCTCACCCCTGTCGTGACTAGTGTCTAAAACCCCTCTTCCCACAGGAAGCAATGCTAGCAGAAGCGGGACTTTCCAAAACACTCATATTTTCTTCCCTGCCTTAAAAATATCAAAGTGAGTATTTTGTTATTAATTTAGGGCATTTTTTCCTCCCTCTTAGAGCCCATCAACGACATAACACAAAAACATCTCCAGGGTGGCAGGCAAGAGATCAGTCTTCCTCACCAAATGGTTTGCAATGGCAACTTCTGTTTTGAATGAAATCTTGAGGCTTATAACAGCAGCAAGACCAAAGGAAGAAAGCTATTTTAGACAAGCAAGAACATGTAGCTCACCAAACAGAGCTGTGGGGTAACAGGGACTGTTCAACAAGGAGGAAGCTCGATGTAGGGCTAAGGCTTGCACCCTGTCCCTACCACCCCTCGTGGCAGCTCCAAGTTGTCTTTCTCCCCAGCACAGCCTCAGTAGCACTGGACTCCTTGCAGTCTCCTCGGGGCTACGCATTCGTTTTTGACCCTAATCTCCCGTCCAGCCTTCTGAGTCTGTCCCACACATGCCAGCATGGAAGGCCAGAGGGTCGGGGCACACTGCTGCTGGGGACCACCTCACACGGCACCCAGGGCCACCCCAAACAGTACCCAGCATACCTGTCAGTCACAGGCATTCATCCCCCACAAAGCTCCTCCCACATAATTATGCCATTGCTTTTCAAGCCCAAAATGGTCCTTCTGCTAGCACAGCTGTACAGCTGAAAGCCCTCTCAGACACTTCAATGGACATGCTGGTCAGCAGAGCCAAATTCACCGTAAGCACACCTAAAGCTGCATTAAACAGCCCAGGAATGCCACAGAGTGGTACTAAAAAAATTAAAAAATTAAATAAAATAAAAAATTTTAAAAATCCAATCTCCTGCTGCTGCTCTGTTTACAGGTACAAACAGGTTACAACAGGAGGTGCAGTGCAGCAGCTTGTCATCTGTAACGGTGTACGGGTTGTAACCCTTGCTTTGCAAATCAAACCCAAAGCATCATAGAAGCTGAAACAAATACCATCAGGATTTTTTCAGGCCATGCTTTCATAGCTGCAATGAGAAACAGTAAGGTTTTACATTTAAAAGAAAAGACAAAATACTGCTAAGTATTTCAACCTGGGCATTCCAGCAGCTTGGAAATCCCCCCTCAATCTGTGATACACACTTTGTCACTTGTGTTCAAAGTCCTACAAATACCAAGAATAAAAAGAGCAGACAGAGAGCAACACCAGGCAAAATCATTCCCAACCTCTAAACCAAATACCATCTGTAAAATATCTTTCTATACAAGTGAGAAAAAATTAAATAACAATTTGTTCAACAGTTATGAGGATGAGGTCTGCATCAGCTACACATTTGATCAATTTCAAGTTGTCAAAACCCACAAGCTCTTCCCTCCTTTCCTAAAAATAAGGACATCATAAATGATTGAAGATACTACAAGTAAACTATTTTCAATCACATTTCCAGATAATTATATCCCTCTGTTATTTTTTAAGCCACTTCTGCATCACTGGAAAGACAGATAACTGAGGAGAAAATGGAAAACAGAGGAGAAAAAAATCCCAGATAATTGGTGGGAACATCCCTTAGGCTTAATCACTAGGACTTACTGATCTACAAGCTGCTGAGCCATCCCTCAAAAAAAAAAAGTTCTTCCCTGGAAAAACAGTGTTACATGTAACCAGTTGTACATGCCAGACTCACTGACATCAAATTTTAGTTAACCTGAGGTAGTGTTGGTGCTATACCCTTAGTTAGCGTGAAATTACCCCTACATTAAAAGAGATGGGTGTAAAGGAGACAAAGAACTTGTCAGGGATGTTCAGGCTGCTGGTGGCCTCAGAGCCCTGACACTGGACTGTATTGACCATGGCCTGCTAAAAGCAGCAGATAAACCCCTCTTGCAGAGCCAGTAGTTAGTTGCTCATGATGTTGGGGATATTGGACTATTTACATTAAAATCGATCCATTGAAATATAAAATGATCAAACAAAATAGGTAACCTTAACCTCCAGTAATGACAGGTAATGGCGCTTCACCAAATAAGACCCAAGATCTTAGTCAAGCAACAGATTTAAAGAGGTGAATCTTCTAAAGAGAGTTAAGAAAAGTAACTAATAGTGACCGATGACTGAATTCTCTACTCATTTCCAAATACAAAAGCTTCACTGGATTTTGGAAAAGTTGCAGGGAAGCATCTGAGAACCAAATTCAGTCCCAAGAGCACAAGACTTAAAAAAAAAGCCCAAAATTTGCATGTATTTTTTTGTTTGTTGACCAAATTATGGGCTACAAATAAACCCAAACTAAGACTAATTGGAAATCAGATGTACCCATTACCATCAAGTGCTATTGAATATGACTAGTATGTTTGTGTTACTGTTAGAAGCCTGTGGTAGGCATTAAAAAACAATGCAAAAAATGCTCTAAGCAATTCTTAGACAAGAATCACAGAACCGGTTTTGGTGTGCAAAAAGATAACATTATATTTCAAGTTTTAGAGGAAAACAAACAAACAAACAAATATTCTCAGTCAGATACCGACATATTCTCAGAAACTAGAGAGTCAGAACAAAAAGTAACTATTATCCCTACTCTCTGTCCAAATCCTGCTCATAAAATTACACCTATTAGCACACTCAACACACATACACGAGTCTNAGGGGAGGGGAGGGGAGGGGAGGGGAGGGGAGTCCTGATCCATGAGTATCCAAGTCCCTTCAATATGAGGCAGAAAATATAACAAAAGAAGGTATCCCTCTTCACCTTTACAAGATACACAGTCTCCACCTTGACTACTGCTTCTCCTGAGCCTGCTGCATCGCACCCACACGCACACTATCCACACGTGTACATCGCAGGATTCCGTTGCAGAAACAAGGGAAGAAACAAAACTCTGCTTTGAGAAACGTGTACCTGCAGGCTTGTCAGTGGCAGGTGAGGCCCAGGACCAGGTTTGGTTGGCATCATTCCCAGTCACCAATGTTTGAAAGTACTCAAAGCAATTTTCACTGTGGATTCCCACTGAGGACAAGCAGAGTACCAAGGCTCAGCAGAACTGGTCTCAGGGATAAAGGCAGTAGGAATTTAAAAAGGATGGAAAACTCTCCATCCCGTAGAAGCCAGGCAAATCTATGGCAGGCTGATTTCTAGGGATTTGTCAGTGTGCCAGACAAAGGCTGGAAATTTATTGGCTGGCTGGTAAAGTGGAGTAGAAAGCTTTAAGCCATGTGAGCATAAATGGTTGCTGCAAACACACAAAAAAAATTACTGTCCTTTTTCCCTGATTTTGTAGGAATTTGTGTAGCCTTCCTAAAATTCATCTGAAATGAGAGCAAAAGTCTCCTCAAAAGTTTCAAGGGACCTAAATATAATTATATGCCTTGGGGATCAGTTTGGACACCAGTTATTGAACAATACTGGGTATTGCTTCCATTTTAGCACAGACTTTGAATGTCCAATGTGGGAGAGGAAAGTCATATTTCTGTGAGTATTGCAGCAACAATTTACAACAATTTCCTGTTAAAATGGGAAAGTATAATTCAGGGAGACTCCTCAATTATTAAAATCTTATACGGTGATTGTAGTTGGTTAACTTGGGATAAATTACGAGAGGGAAGAAGGCACAATGCTCAGCTCAGGCACATGCAGATACTTTTTATACTTTCAGTATGAACCAGAATTGCTGCTGTAAGATGGCTCTAAATATATGCTGCTATGCTGTTATCCTGCAACACCGACTCCTCCAGCACAATGCCTGGAACAGCTTCTACACAACGTGTCACCACAGCTGCTGCTGTATATTTGGCTCCGAGTTCCACCTCTAGGGAAACCCATGCCAAACTATTTATAATAATGGGCTGCAATTTATGTGAAATGACTTTGTGCCCTTCCTACATGAGAAAGATTCAGCATACCAGTCTATTCATTAATGCCTCATTAGTTTAAGGGGTCCTTTATAAAGCAATAATACGGATACTTTGCTTCTCTATGGTGTCTTTCTGCAAAGAATGTCAAAATGTTTTCCAAACGAAATCAAATATTTAGCAGGCTCCAAAATCATTGTGAAAGATGGGGAAGACTACTACATTTTTAGCTAGTATACCTTCATACTACTGATAAGAGGAGGCATTTACAAGTCAAAAGCCTATGAGTTCCTGACAAGGCTCTCAGTCCTGGCCTTCACCTTACAGTGCTCCTGGTAAGAAAAAAGGCATGTCACGGGTGGAGTGGTGGACAGGGTCAGGAAAAAAAAGCTCACTCTGTCAGGGGAATCAAATGCAGAAGTGTAAAAACTGTGTGGAATTCTCTACCTTGCATGTGAGTTGTGCAGCTAAGGTTTTTATCTGTACAGTTGATGGATGGCTTACAAAATATTACAAGAAAGTTACAATGAAGTCTCAAAAAAAATACACAGGTTCAAGTCTACAAAGCACTTAAGTAAGAGATTGACTTCCAGCTTAGGAGTAATTGAAAACAATGCAACATAACCTGTTTTGCCAAGTCAAGGTGTAAAGTAAGAATTCACTGTCTCATTCAAACACTAATGGGGGACAGTGAAGCCTGACACACAGATACACAATTCTTCCACAAAGTTCACTGTTCACCGTATTAGCTACCTGAAAGTGGTCAGATTTAGACTTCCTTTCAGCTCTGAACTCTGTTCTCAGATAGAGGTCATCCCCATCTCCACAGTTTTTTAGTGCTGATGCAGTTTGAGTGTTGCCAATTTTCCTGAAAGCTTAGAACAAATTGCTCTCTGCACTGCCCATTTCTTTCAGTGTTTTCCTCCAGGGAATAGTGGAGGCCAATAATAGGAACTTCTGAATGGACACAAGCAGGGAGTATTGCAAATCTCCACTCTTCTCCCCAAAGGTAGTCCCATTACTTACACTTCTTGTTTTTATTCATGCTAAAATAAAGTGGACCACTCAGTAACCTAGTTTCTGCGAGCCAGAACCCCTGCTGAGCAAACTCACAGCTATCTAATTCAAATCACATATTTTCTCAAAGCCTGCCTGTGACCTCCTACCAAAGCTACAGAATATCTTGGCTGGTCTTTGTCTTAACCTGACAGCGAGAACTCAAGCTGAGCATACGGTCATCTTTCTGGTCAGGAGTTTTCCTACGAGATTCCTTCAGCCACATATCTAAGCCACTTCTTGTTCTTTCGTTCACAGTATTTTGATTTATCTCTTCCTGAAGATGGCATTTATATCCTTAATGTCTTTGGCACCTTTTGGAACAAGATAAGCAATCTTCTATATTTCTTTGCTGTAGTGTACCTAATTAGCTGGCAGACAAAACCCAAAGAAACCAAACCCAAGAAAAGCAAGCCTACCTCCACCATAGTTTGGCTCTTTTCTTGTCTAATTTATCTCTGTCTAACACAAAGTCAAAACTTCCCCGATTTAGAATGAATGATTGAAATGATTAATCCAGCGCTTAAGCTGAAGGTATGAGACCTGGGCCATCTGTAAAGATCACCAGGAATCTGTGGTAAGCCTACATTTTGACAATACGCATGTTCCTGACAGCTTAGATAATTGAACACTCTGCATACAGGCATCTTCCCTAGGGGGTATGCTGCAGAAAGGAAAAATACAGCCCCAGACTGTAAAACCTGCCAAGTACAAAGTACACCACTCATCCATTACTCCACCTTGTTCAATTCCCTACCTCCTCCTCACAGGCAGAGGAGAGATAAAAATCCTAGGAGGAATATTAAAATACACAACTTAAGTATGAATCATTATCCAAGGGATTATTTCCCTAAATAGCTATGTAACATTTTTGCAAATTATGTTGTTCCCAGCTAACAAACATGTGACACATTCCCTGTGACCACCATTGACCAGAGGACACTCCATCACTCAGCAGTTTCATGAAGGCAGTGAGAGATCTGATCTTCTGTGTAGTGAAGTCTCCAAATAATCACAGACCCCTGACAGCAGAACACAGTTGAAAGGATTGTGCTCACAATACAAAAATGCATTTAGTTTTTCCAGTTAGCAAACTGTACCGTAAGTAGTACGTCACATTTTTGTAAAATTCTTCATAAGTCATTCTCAGCCCACAACTCAGTAAAATTTACAACACACATGTTAAATCCCATTTATTTTGCTGGAAGTAATCCTATGTTTTCAGTTAGCAATATTGCCAAATGTAGGTATTCAGAAGTCTTGAGTCAAGCACTATATTACAAAGTAATAGGCCAGTATTTTCTTTAAGATATTATTTTTCCTTGGATTCGTTTTCAAACATTCCAGAACTGCGGGGACTACAAAACTGGGTTTAAATTTAAAGCTGATTATTTGAGTCTTGGTTGCCTTAAGATCAACACAAAACAGATGAGAGATGGCAATGTTGAGTTAGATAGGCACATGCTTAAGTGATTTGTATTGTTTATTTCTTGCAGGAAAGGGGTTTAGAGGAGAGGAGGGTCAAAACTTTAACCTCCAACCCTTTCACCTTAGAATCCTGTGATAAGTAAAGGTATCGGTTTTATTCAAGCAAATTAAAATAAACAGAGAGTACTAACAAAAGAACTATTTCTGCGTATTTACTAACTTCTAGGCGTACCGTGGAGTCTGTAAGGTGAAGGGTCCTGTCTGGACCTAACACCAGGGAATCTTTTGCGGCCGGGAACAGGGAACGAATTATAAATAAAAATGTATTCCTCTGTGCCATGTGGATACAAAGAGAGGCCCTCTATGCCTTGCAATGTGGGGATGGTGCGAGACCCCCCTGTACAAGCCCAAGGGAGATAAGTTACAACCAGCCAAAAAGTAACACCCACCTCCAAAGCAGGGGAATTACCTTTTAAGGCAACAAACGGACAATGAATGAATATTCAACAACTGATATCTAAGGGTACAAAAAGTGCAGTTTTAGAACTACGGTGTGTGCTCTTTGTATGATCCAGAGGTGCACCCAGTGCTGGAAATGGGTAACCAGCACTGCAATAAAAAACTCTTGCTATATTTCTTTGTCCTGCAGGTATTTTTGCCGTCTTCAAAATTCAAGAAAAGAAGTAACTTATAACAAATCCTTACCCAAAAGCTTCCAGGACGGAAAAAGGACTTTGCAGAATGTCTGGGTGTTTAACGAATCTGGTTAATCAAATAGAGAAGCCCTAGGGCTGTGCTAATTCCTAGACCCAAAGAGGCCCCATAGAAGAGAAGGAAACTGTGAGCATAACAGGTAGAAGAGCTGCTTGAGGTCACTCACATGACATATGCCTGGCTCCTAAGCTATTCTAATGCTTCTGCCTAGATATGCAAAAGGAGGTTTCCCCACCCAAAACACTGATCTTGTCCACTCAGGGCACAACTGTGACCCTTAGATTTGTCACACTACAAAGCACACTATATATTATGGAGTGAGTGAGGCTTCAGGAAATTATATATAAACATGAATTATGTTTATTAAGTGTGTTGATAGGTGTGTGTATCAGACCTGACACTTCCTGTACAAAGTAAGAGATTCAGCAAAACAACATACAAAGCAGAAAAAAGCTAAATTGCTAATTTCAGAAGAATAGATACTTCACAAATGATTTCTTGCAGTCAGGTTTTCATCCTGCTCTCTCAGTGGAAAGTTTTTCTATTATTTCATACCAAATTCAGTTCGAATTAGCTAGCCATCATGCTTTACATCAAGATCTCTTTGTAGCTGGGTAGTTCAGTGCAAGACATCCAGAATTTAGAAAGCAATTTAAGGATCAAATGATTCAGTTTCTGCAACCTGCAGTTTAAAGGGCTAGAAGTCTTTCTGCAGCCACCAATGCTTTAAGAGTCATGAGTTTATTTTTACTCTGTCATTTCACTTGGTAAGCGGACTGTAGATATTTAAGGAGATGGCTGATTCTAAACCAGGAGCTCCACCTTTAAAAATTGATCATCATACATAGTACTCTGGTTTTCAGAATAAAAAATAAGGTGGGAAGCCTTACTCAGCTTTGACTATTGCCAATTTCACAAATGTAAAAACAAATTCCTCTAATTACTATCAGCATTCGAGAATGTAGCAATATTTTTAAAAATTACATGACTAAGTTTTACAGACTTTGCAGCAAAGATAAAGTTTCAAGTCTGAAATTTTCCATAATTTTATCAAAAACTGATCCTTTCTTGCCTCATAACAAAGAATAAAACCACTAACTTATTTACTTCTTTTTAGAAATGCAAGTAGACAGAACTCAGAAACTGAACTGAGAATAATGAAGCACTGATTAGATTCATTATTGTAGGATGGTTCAGCTAAGTATTACACTATGTACATAGACTATCTTCCTACCTCTTAGTAAATATCTCAGTAGTCAGTCTTGACTCTCATTAATGCCTCTCAATCACAGATTCACTATATATTTCCAGTTAACAGTTTTCAGTCCACTGTTTGTTGCCAGTATGTAGGATCTGACAACCACTACATATAAATACCTCGGGAAAAAAGAACTGTGACACTACAGTAATTAGAAGTACCTTGCAATTAATGTTTAGGCAGTATTTTTCGAACATTTGCTGAAGTTTTTTCATAGTCTGGAATATAATTTACCCCTGAACAAAAGCAAACGAGATCCATGATTAAGTTTGCTTAGAAGAAGAAAATTAGATTGAGTGAGGGAAAAACCTACTTGTAAAAACATCTTAATTCAGGCATTTGGTAATTTTGGTAACAGAAGGAAAGGCTGAGTAGCTGAGAGTTTAGTAACCATAAATGATGACATCATTAAGTTGTTAGTTCAAGTCCCACACTATAACTACTGGAATTTATTACAGGCTCTGGCTTCTTAATCAGCCTAAGTTTGGTGTTTGAAAACTGCATGAAAATCAACATGATAGCTGTCATTAATTGCTCTATTTTATTAAAAAAAAAAAAAAAAAAAAAACCAAACACAAAAATATACCAAAACCAAAACAAATAAACAAAAACCAACAAACCAGCCCAACAAACAAACAAACTTACACAATTAAGTACTTTTTATATCAATCTTGGTTCTGTTAGATTTCAAACATCTCAAAACTTTCTTTAGACTATATTTCCATGCTGAGTTAGAAGACAGGTAAGAGGTAAGGCACCCAAATCAATAATTCATTAATTTCTCCATCATCATCTGATTAATTCTGATTTCCCACCTCTAACTTAAAGCCTTCTGGATGTTCTGATTTTTAGAGTAAAAGTTGCTTAACTAAATCTATTGCAATAAACACAAATAAGTAATCATTTGGATGGCAGATGAATTCTCCCACTGGACATGGATACAACACACTGTGGGACACATAGCCACATGGGGAACTGCCATATTTATCCCTTTATGTAGACTCCTTTCAAAACCATTGTACATCCATGAAGTCATAATAAAAATAATAATAATAATAATAATCTGGAAAGTGATCAAGATGCCTTGAGAATAGTCTGTTTGTACTTATTAACTGGAATCTCTTCATAGTACATAAAATGTTGGGGGGGGGTTAATAGTTTATATATTTGCACCATAAGAGTAGACATATCTTGATTCTACAAAATGTGACAAGCGTTTGGGAACTCACAGAAATAATAAAGCAAGGACCTGATGCAAAAGGGAAAACGAATGAGGGCTAATTGCTGGTCTTAGCTCCACCCAGCAATTCTAGCAAGAAATATCAGAAATAAGACTTAAATTTCTTGAACAATTGCCTATGTTCCTTCCTTCCAGCTGAAGAAGAGAATGAACCAACTCATAGAGGCTTTTTTCTAACTCTTTTGTAAATAGCAACAGGGCTATTTCTCCTTCTTCTGACAGTAACAGGGTATCTATTTCTACCAGGGCTGAGATTTCACTTCAGCCAGCAGCTGAACAGGTTCTGGGCCATTTCCCACCAGTGCAGGTTACTATGTCACACCCGTCAATTATCACATTTCTTGGCTTGGGCTGCTGAGTGCTTCGATAATAACATCATAGTGCACGCACAGGCTTCTGTATGCAAATTGCAAATTTATCCTTGCATCCTGAACGGCTTATTTTGGACAAAGGGGGAAAAGATTAGCCGAGAAAAAGTAAATCATTCTGGTTGCCTTCATAACATAGAGTATCAAAGTTACATTCACAAAATGGCACCTATCCCTACAGACTGTAAATACCCTGAAATTCAAAGGTCTGATGTGCAGAGTACAAAACTGCAACATTTAAATACTATTAACACCTTTACTCCATGTTACAAATCAATATTTGACAGGGTTGTTACTTCTTTTTAAATATGTCAAGACCCATCACCTCTGTTCTTCCTGTACTTGCTGCCGTGCCAAGGCATAA
Source organism: Empidonax traillii (assembly GCF_003031625.1). Lineage (NCBI taxonomy): Eukaryota > Metazoa > Chordata > Aves > Passeriformes > Tyrannidae > Empidonax > Empidonax traillii. Next base: position 847,108 of record NW_020955274.1, read on the forward strand.
AGGGGTACCTGAGCCACTCCAGCATGGAGAGCTCTAAAAACAGGCCCTCACTACATGATAAGAGCCAAAAATCCTGCCTTAGTGGCTAGCAACACATTGCTGGAGCAAGTAGGGGAATGAGGCCATATATAAATAATTTAATAAAACTCACTAGTAGCTTGAAGTTTTCTCTTGGCTTAAAACACATGTGTATACACACACATATAAAGACTAACATACAAATAAAGCCAGGAAAGGCCAATGTTATTATTTATTTGTACCTTCAGCTAACCTCCATGAAAAAAAAAATTAAAATAATTTCAGTTTACATAGAAGGCCAAATTCTCAAAAAAAGCATAGCACATGTAAGACAGAGTACTCCTTCAATACAAACTAATCATCACTTTTCTACCTTGCTGTCACAGTTTAACCCCAGCTGGCAACCAAGTCCCACACAGCCAACCATTCACTCCCAGTGGGATGAGGGAGAGAACAAGAAAAGTAAAAAAAACTTGTGGGCTGAGACAAAGACACTTTAAAAAGTAAAGCAAAAGCCATGCACACAAACCAAGCAAAACAAGGAATTTATTCACCACTTTCCCTCGGCAGGAAGGTGTTCAGCCATCTCCAGGTAAGCAGGGCTCCATCATGTGTAGCTCTTACTTGGAAAGACAAACACTGTCACTACAAATACATTCTCCTCCCCAGCCCTTCCTTCTTTTCCCAGCTTTATATGCTGAGCATGACACCATATGGCATGGAATATCCCTTGAGTCAGTTGGGGTCAGCTGTCCTGACTTTGTCCCCTCACAAATCCTTGTGTGAGCCCAGCCCTGTTGCTTGCATGGCAGCATGACAAGGAGAAAAAGGCTTTGACTCTGGATAAGCCCTGTTCAGCAATATCAAAAACATTCCCGTATTGTCATTTCAGCCCAAATGCAAGACATGGCCCCCCAGTAGCCACTGCAAAGAAAATTAATTCTATGCCGGCCACTTGCCTTACTGTTGCTCTCAGACATGAGTTACTTTGATTTGATACAGATCAGTTTGTGATACTCTCAGTGCTGAGAGGTTCTGCTGTTGTGGCATAGGGAAGCGACCAGCCCGCTAGCCTTCATCCCACCTTCAGTCAGAAAAGGTAAGGGTGGAACCAAACTCAGTTACACACCAAAGGGGGAGCAAGAATTAGCTATGAAAGCCCTTGGGGTTTTTATTTTCCTTTTCCTTTCAAGGGAAAGCTGATATAGCTCTGTTTTTATTTGCCCTCATACACGAAGCTTGCGCAGGAAAGAGTTGCTTTAGACTCAAGCTTCTCACCTCAGATGGAAAAGGACAGAGGATAGGAAGGGGGAAGAAATGAGCTGCTGTATTGGGTTAGCAGGGCAAGGTTTTGGTAGCTGGGGGTTGTTAGTTACAAGGATGCCTTCTATGAGAAGCTGCTAGAAGCTCCCCTTACATGGAGTCGGCACCAGCTGGCTCCAAGAAGAACACGCCACTCCAAGGCTGAGTCCATCAGAGATGGTGGTAGTGCCCACTGCAGCCTCTGTCCTCCTCCCTTGACAGGGAGCAAGTAGAAAATCTGGGAATGAAATTGAGCTCTACTCTGATTTGATTGGTAACAAATCCAATTAATTTCCCTAAGTCGAGTCTGGTTTTGTCCATGACAGTAAATGCTGAGTGTGCTCTCCCTGTCCTTGTCTCAACCCACAAGTCTTTTGACACATTTTTTCTCCCTGTCTGTATTGGGTTTGCATGGCCAGGTTTTGGTAGCAGAGGGGCTACAGGAATGGTTTCTGTAAAAGGCTGCCAGAAGCTTCCAGAAGCTTCCCCCGTGTCCTGCAGAGCCAATGCCAACCGGCTCTAGGATGAACCCGACACTGGCCAAGGCCGAGCCAATCAGGAACGATACTAACACCTCTGTGATACCATATTAAAGAAGGAAAAAATGTTATTGGGGAAATTTAATTGCACTCAGAGATGAGAGCAGTGGGAATATGTGAGAGGAACAGCTCTGCAGACACCAAGGTCAGTGCAGAAGGAGGGGCAGGAGGTGCTCCAGGCTCCAGAGCTGACATTCCCCTGCAGCTCGTGGTGCAGACCATGGTGAAGCAGCTGTGCCCCTGCAGCCCACGGAGGTCAACAGGAGTGCAGAGATTCACCTGTAGCCTGTGAAGGAGCCGGATGGGTGGATACCTGAAAAGAAGCTGTGAATCCACAGGAAACCTGTGCTAGAGCAGGCTCCAGAAAGGGACTTGCAGACCTGTGGAGGGAGCAGCCCACTCTGGAGCAGGTTTGCTGGTAGGACTTGTGACCATGTGGGGGGACCCACGCTGGAGCAAGCTGTGGCTGAAGAACTGCACCCTGTGGAAAAGAGACCCTCATTGCAGCAGTTCATGGAGAACTGTTACCTGTGTGATGGACTCACACTGGAGAAGTTTGTGGAGGACTGTCTCCTGTGTGAGAAGTGCCACACTGGAGGCAGGGGAAAAACTCCTCCTCCTGAGCAGTAGCAGGAACAATGTGTGATGATCTGACCATAACCCCATTCCCTGTCTCCCTGTGTCACTGGGTGGCAGAGGCAGAGGCTGGGAAGGAGGGAAGGGGGTTGGGAGCATGTTTTTAAGATTTATTTTGCTTCTCATTATCCTGTTCTGGTTTTGATGGTAATAAATTCAATTAATATCCCCAAGTTCAGTCTGTTTTGCTCATGACAGTAATCAGTGAGTGGTCTCTCCCTATCCTTATCTCAACTCATGAACCTTTCATTATATTTTCTCTCTCCTGTCCAGTTGAGGAGGAGGAGTGATAAAGTAACCTTGGGGGGTGTCTGGCAGCCAAACAAGGTCCATCCACCAGAGATGTGGTAGATATTTGGAAGGGGAAGAGGTGTATTGTTTTAAGAAGTTGAAGTTAGGGTCTCCTTCCTGTATTTCACATCTCACTGAGGCATAAAGAAAAAGGTAAAAGCCACAGAAATGAAAGGATTTTGGATGTGTGTCTTTCCCAATGAGAGAAAAGTTGTAAAACTATACTAGAAAGAAATTACACATTGTTGAGCTCCTTTATCAGAAAATATATTTTAAAATAAAAGTACAGTGCTTTTTATATTAAGTTAGAAAAAAATTAGTTAATATGCTGGTCAATTTGTATGGAGACTATGAGTGTCTTGTCATGCTTCTGAAGCTTTCCCTGAATACAGGAATGTGGTGTAAAAATGAGTGAATACATTATCTTTCAAATGCTATAGAGAATAATAACCTAGAGAAACACTTATACATTATAATTATGTGCTATTTAGAGTCCTTAGCTAGGTAGACAGATACAGTGAGGAGCTATAGATAGTACTGTTATTTTCAGTGTAAGATCTTTGTTTCATTCATCTTCACCGATGTGATTTTGATCATGTCTCAGAAATCTGATTTGTTGGAGGGTTTTATATCGCATATTCTTACCAAAGTTGTATGTGTATATATGTATATATATGTGTGTGGTTTTTTTTAAGATAAAATGGTATTTACTATTCAAGCAGTCTGAAAACTTCCCAGATCAAATTAATCAACTGAGCAGCTTCTGGAATTTTAAACATGGTCCCAATGGCAATAAATAGGTTTCACTGCTGATTCTGATTTACAAGAAATAAAGTAGATACTTATTTCATTCTACAAATTGATCATGACAACCAAACTCTACAACATGGTGTTTTGGTGCTGTCCTATGGCTCTCTTGGAGGAAAAACTTATCACATATGATGTACCTGCTAAGACGTTAATGTCTTTGCTATATAATGTTGTGTTGAAATATAATGTTGTGCAGACCAGAGCACAAAACAGCTTGGATTAAATGTCTGGGAAATTAAATCCCTTTGGATGACTGTCAGGGCTAGTCTACCTCCATTATCCCAAGACACAAGCTGGCACATTATCATTTTTATACATAGTTAAATACCCAGACTCTAATTAATCATTCAGTTAGGGTTGCAAACTTAGCAGGGAGAGGGCATTCCCTGTCTTCACATGAAATGCTATTTACTAAAATATTGTAGATGTATTGCATAATATAAACGTCTGACATTTCAGCAATAATAATTGCTAAATTGCACTTGAATCAAAGGTGTTTTTCCTCTCAGTTCCCCTTTAGTCTGCATACATTTTCACTTCTGCAACTCTAACTCCTCTAATAAAATCACAGAGGCTTTCTTAGACCAAAACAGAACCAAAAATAAACCCCAGTTTTTGAGCACCTCACCCTACTTCAATCACAGGTACTTCCAGAAATGCAGAGATTTGTCCCTATCACATGCCAAAGAACCAGTCTTATTTCCTTAAAAGTCAAGGAGGAAAAAAATATCCCGTATCTGCAGAATAATAAGCTGGATCAGCTTTCAAACAACAATGCCAGGGAATCAGGTACTCCTGTCTTGCAAAATGGATCCATTTTCATAATTCTGGACACCCTGCCTGTCTCAAGACAAGACCATGATCACACCACAACTCTTCTGTGAACTGATTAAGCAGATGTACAAGTGGCCTACTCAGTAATACTCGTTCTTCATTCAGCATAAAATGGCTCTGAAATTTTCCAGTTGAGTCCTTATCAGGCTCATATTTATAAAAAACTGTGATTCATTCCCAATTTCTCTCATCTTGGATTTTATGCTGAGACCAACTGGAAGAGCTATGCCCTTCCAATCTTCCAGGATTGGGGGCTAGAAAGAATTTGTGTCCTGTGTAAGCACCACACCAATACACAGGGTTGATACCTCATAGGCAACTATCATGGCATTGTAATATTTTCCATTACTAGCAGATGAAATAACTTGTACACTATTTCTGGCAAAATGTTAAAGCACAGGCTTATTTTCATTTGCATCCTTTATGCAAGAAAAAGAATAAAAAAAGTAGAGGCAAGTCATCCCTACAAAATTAGGCCATCACAGGTGAAGGTTCTTCATAGGCACAATCAGGTATCACTGATAATCCCTATAGGGATAGGACTTATGGTTTAAGGCGGGTCTGAAAAACTGAGCCATACCATAGAGGAGCTCAAGCTGTTAATTATTTTCTAATGCCTGCTGAGATTCTCCTGCTCCTCTCTCCTTGGCATTTAGTCTCCTTGCTCAAAAGGAATCAGAGATATATAAAATTAACTAACATATTGCATCTAAATTTTACTTGAACAAGGTCACTATTCAGGAAAGCAAGATAAACAAGATTTGGCCCTTAAGTACAATATTGATCCTGGATTGTGTTTATCTCAACAGAGTAAGGCTTTTGTATGCAGTCACTAAAAAGAGCTCAGACAGAGCAGTGAGGTATGAAAATGTGTCCTTTTGCTATCACTGGATATACACACTAACAGCATTCTCCCTTGACCTTCTCCCTTTCTTTTCCCAGTTTACTGGATGCCTTCTCCCACTAGCATAGATTTTTTTCATCCAGTTATCTCCACCTCCTTTTGAACATTTCCTTCTGTATCACCTAGATCAGGTAATTGTTTTGTGACTTTTCTTCCAATCCAATCCTTTCTCATCTGCTCTTTTTTTCAAAGTCCTGTCACAATACAGTCTTTTTTTCAGATTAATTTCCATGCTATTGCTCAAGACTATCCCCATCCTACAGCATCACAGAACAGGACCTGTTCATGCAGCTTGGTGGCAGAACACTAGGACTCCAGGATTTTTCACATTAACAGTGAAATTAAATAAGGGTGGTTTTTTAAAATAATTAATTAATTAATTTTAAAAAATAACAACCAAAAAACCCAAGCACTTTACAGGGAAAACTTTCCTTAACAAATGCCATTAAGAGCATTGTGTTCTAACACCAGATATTTTTCTCACATAAACGTGACTGTCAGTCCCTCAGTTGATATGTAAAGTAATCATATCAAACCTGCTGGGGAAAATCATTTTTATTCATAGGGAGTAATACTCAAACAAGTTTCCTGCTTAACGATGATCAAGAAACATTTTGTAAAACATTTGTAGCAGCCTATATTGAACAAGTCAGTGATTGTTCCCTGATTTTGAGCTAAGAATCCTGCAGTCCCACTGAAATCCCACTGGTGGCCTGGGCCGCAGAGTGCTGAGTTTGGTGCAGACAAAGACATACCACTTTAAAACAAACAAACATTTGAAGTAGTTGAATCTTATTAGTTTTAAAATGTCTAAACTTTGTATATCCCCAGGGTCTCCCTGTTTGCATCTCCTTAAACAATACCAGCCATTTTTAAGAACATGAATAATGTGGCATGCTATCATATTAGGATATAATTAAAAACAAGACGGCAAAGCCTCAAAGCTGCAATGAACATACCACACATATTGTGGTCTTCTGCATTTGTTCTGAATTAAAATCCTACTTCTTACTTGAAACCTCACCTCTGTGTTCCTCACACAGCAGCTAGTGCCTATTTGGAAAACGTTCATTTTTGGTAAAACTGCTGCACCATCCACACTGGGTTGGGTGGAGAGGGAGACCCACCCAACCAGGCTCCCCAAACACCCTCTGTCTCTGGCTGTTGAGGAGGTTTCAGGGAGTTGTGGGAGCAGGAAACCTCACTCCTCACAGAGCATCCCCTCGCGTGGATGGGCCAACACCTCACTGAAACACCCAGCCCTGCCAATTACCCACCCTGGAGACAGCAAATCTGCCCCCTCGCTTCCTGAGGTGTCAGCTTCCAGTCCACAACAATTCTATGGAGGCCTCTTTCACAGCAAAAGGACTGAATGTACAGCTGTGATCATAGCCAGGACTTCCTCAGGACCATTAGGACTGATGCAAAACCAAATTAAGGCACCCACGCATTCTTCCATCAAGCACTCTGCTCTCAGAGGCAGCTCTCACTAATCTATTTACCTAACCTCAAATTTTATGTTAAAAACCAAGGGCATGTTGACTCAAGAACATGTTGGCAGGTGACCTAATTTTACCCAGCTATCAGCTGACTCAGAGCCAGGAGTAATGCCAAGCAAACATAGCTTGCTGTAGGAGCCAGTGCTTTGTGACAGCTCTTCTTTCCCCCTTCCCCTGCTGCTGCAGCTGGTTGATACCACTGAGAAGAGCAAGCAGAGAGCTCTCAACCTGACTAAACCTCTGCTACTTTTAATTCACAGTTTCTCCCTCTTCTGCATCCTGAAGAGTAACCAGGCTATCTGCCTTAATTGCTGTTATAATAATGCCAACCTAAGCCTCTTCAACTCCATAACTTCTTCAGATTCATCAAATTGTGAAGAAAACAGCAGGACTTGGTTGTCCTGGAAAAACGGAGGCCCTCAAGACCAAGAAGGAGCTCTAGAAAGTATTCAGAGAAGAACTCAGTGGCTGCTTTTCTTCAGCCAGGAGTGAGAAGAGTTCAGACGCTTCGGGGTTCACTGATAAAAGTTTTTGTTGTACTCATTCCAGAAATATGTCTGGAAAAGGTCTTCCCAGACCTGCCCAGGATTGTTTCCAAAGCCAGCTATGGACTCATACCAGGCCTGAAACACTGGAAACCTGCTGAGCAAGGATGGCAGCTACAAACAATGTAGGTGTTTTGGTGTCTAGCTTTTCTTTTGTGGTTTCATCTGAAGAGAAGAGTGAACTGCCGTAGTTCCAGGTAAAGTGGCTCAGCACACAACTCTTTAACTAGTCTGAAGGCTAACCTAGGAAGACACGATGGCCTATCACCCCTTTGGCCAGAATTCAGAGCTGTTTAAAATTACATGCTGTTGTGGGAGAGGTTTGAGGAATGCTGGGGACACCCAACAGAGGGACTTTCATCATGTTCATAGAGTCTTTCATTTAATGACCAGGTCATGAAGCTCTAGCTCTATCTTTTCCTTGAAGTGCTGGTTACCCCAAACACAGCTAGAAGATCAGACTTCAGTCAGGAGTTTTGAGCTGCTCCATGAAGAATATTGACCATGAGAAAGCCTTCCCCATTCACCATGACCTCTGTCGAAGAGATGGCGTTTGGCAGAGTGGAATGGCTGTTTGTTTTGAAAGCAGGCTGTGTTTCCTATACAGACCTTTCAAGGTTTCCTACTGGAAAGCAAAGGGATCTTTAAATTTTGTCCTGTTGCCTGACCTACTGCTCTATACCTTGTTCCTGTCTAACTAGGTCAACAACTTCTTATTATCTGTATTGGTTCAGCTAATTATTCTACTAATGATTCAGCTAATACAGTTTAATACAGGAAATGTAGATGTCACATCATTAAACAATTATTTATGTATTCTAGACCTTTACCATAATCCATCTTGAGATGTTTTAATTTATTTCTCCCCTGGTGTTTATAAGGTATGACATCCTGCAAGCAACTAATTCTGGATCTCCGTTCTCTTAGAGATTTAATCAGCATTTGAGACTTACACCTGGTATTACGCCAGGATAACTAGAAAGCAACAACAAGCAAGCTTTCCAGCATTTGGCAGTTCCTTTTAAACAAGTAGAATTTTAGAAGTTGATATGAAACATATAAAAAACTTTCAGAAACTAACTTTCTCACATAAAAAAAAAATAGCTTCCCAAAATAAATAAGCCTCTTGCTTATACAAGCTTAATTCAAATAGTGCTTAAAAGTGCATTTAAAAACCACATAGTTATATTCTAGTTTCTCTCAAATAAAAAGAAAACTAAGTGCAACTAATTGCTCTCAGTAGTACAATGCAACTGTGGATCAGTGTGTCCTGGATAGCTTAAAATATGGATCCAGGGAAAACATAGCCAGAGATTCCTTTGGCTGAGAAAAACAGCTTTTCATCTTACATCTCCCAATAACCAAGGCCATGAAAGTGTTGTGGATGATGTGGTAGAGAGATTGACTTCATTATTCATGTCTTCTTATCTTTTTTATTAGTCCTAATAATTACCATCAACTTGAGTAGCACCTTAGACTGAAATTTATGTATGACTCAGTTCAATTATTTATGAAACAATTGCTAATTAAATCATGTAATTAATTTAGAAACAGACACGTGTAAGGACAGGTAGCTACCACTTTACAATTATGTGTTCTTTTAAATTTAGGGAGAAAACAAATGAAAGTGAAAAATGAGAAGAAACATCAAGGAGGAGACCTGGCTTAGAGAGACACAAATATTCCATGTGAAGCCAAGCAACACGGAGCGCAGGTTTTGTAGGATTCTCTGGACGAGCCTCTGCTAATAGGATTGGCCTTCACATTCCAGCCTGAAATCATTAAATCATTTATCTGTCAGTAAAGAAGAACTCATTTGGGCATAACAGCTCACAGAGCCCTTCTGCTCCTTTGAACTTCCACGCAAAAATTGTTAATTCACAGGCCTCCTACCTAAACCCTCCCATACTTGTGCCTGCAGCTCCAGGTTTGATTTAGCTATATGACCTACACCATTATGTGTCTTATTTCATTTTATTGCCCTTAGGAAGTAAGCTAGATAGGGCAAAGGTAGCAAGGAATCCTCATGGGATCAACCACCATGGTGAAAGCATTTATATAAATATATATGTATGTCACATAAAAAGGGATCAGAGGGCTCAGATGTCAAGATGTGAGGAGAGGATGGAAGGCTGCAAACATTTTAGAAACTTTAGGTATTAGAGAGGCCGCAGGAGGAAGAAGGAGAATGGATGGTGTTAGGGATGATGGCAGTGGCAGGTACAGGTGTCTCTGGAGGTCAGGAGAAGGAGGAGAAAATCATGGTGTGTGTAGGATCCAAAGCTATCCTAGTAGAGATAGTGGAGGGAAAGGAATGATACTGAACCACCAAAGAGGTAACAAAACAGATCCAGAAGCAGGTACAGGAGGAGAGATAAAACAGTTTGAGATTGAGATGGGGGCTGGGTTGAGAATGAGTCTTCGGTGACCGGTAACCATAACAACAAAATTGTTTGAAAAATAGTGAAGGTACAGCCCTAGGAGGTCCCTCTGCAGCTAGGAGAGCATCATCTCCCCCCTCAAAGGAGCAGAGACATAACGCAAAGCTTCTCAGTGAACTCTTCCATGCTGTAGTGTAAGCTTTCCTATGAAATATAAGGCATTTGATCTCCACATAAAAGCTTCATCTAAGTCTGATTTTTACAATTCTGGATAATTATGTCTCAGACAGCTGGCCAAGAAAAAAAGAGAAGTGGATTTAGCATAAGCAGGAAAACAAAAGAGGGTCTGTAAGTGTGCTCTACTTTCTTATCCGTTCCAGGTAATTTACTAGGGAAACAGGACTTCAGTGGATCTTTTCAAGACCCACTTAAGGGAGTAAGCATTAAAATATCAGTGGTACAGTCAGGCTATTATACAACTGCAACATAAAAATTGTAGACACAGATAAAAATCACACAAAGTGCTATTTTACTGTGCAATTGTAACCGGTCAGATGCAGCAGGGCATGGCAGTAGATGACAGTAATCAAGGCTCACTGAAGCAATTACAGTTACAGGATAAGGAAATATGCAAAACACATTTAAACCTCAGTCAAATTCAGCATGAAGCAGAAAGCCTTCAACAGTTATCCTATGTAAAGAACAGAATAAAGAAGTCAGCGCTCAGGAGCACAGAAACTTTTAATTTTGTTTCCAAAAAAACCTTCAGCAGAACCCAACTGTTTTCCAAAACAGGAATTTAATGGTAATTACCAGTGTGAAAATTAAAGTACAAAGTAGGTAGTTTATTCCTATAAGCAATCTAATATGCCACCAGGCTCTTTTTTTTTTTTTTTCCAAACTGGATTTACCTGGCTCAGTGTGAAACAACACATACATTTCATTACTCGCTGTGCTTTATTTGCATATCAACACAGACATGAACCAGACTACAATGTTGGCTCACTTTTTTCTACCACCTGCTCAAACCTATGCAGTCAGCCCTTCTGCATCCTATCACTTGCTGAAACACCAAAGATACAAGCACTACAGTCAGAGGGGAACTACAGAAAGAGCTACAGATATGATAGCTTTGGTTTCTTTGTTATTTAGCACAATGTAAACACCCACTACACATGGCTCAGTTGTGTTTGCAAGTCCTCTCTTCACATCCACCTTAGGGTCAGAGGTGCCTGTCCCAAACAGTCATCCCTAGATAATATATCAAACATAACCATTTTTTCTTTAAGGGGCAGAAAACTCATTGCTTTTCTGGCTTCAAGGCACTTCTTTGAAACAGGAACTGGAGCAGATCTATTCCTCCACAGTTACAAATTCTTTCCTGACCTTAAAATTCACCAAGGATTTATTTGGATGGGGATTTTAAGGCATAATACTAGGTCATTATAACTATCTTGATCTAAGAAACACCTTCTAAAAGCTTGGACAAAAGCAAAAGTTAAATTTTACCTGTTATTGAAATGGTTTGTTTGATGTTTTGATTCCCCTCTATGGTTTCAGAAGTTTATTATCCCCATTTTGTTTTAATTAAAGCTTCAAACCAGCACTATTTATGCTGAGCAAGCCATGTCTGGTCTAGCTGGGCCACATTTAGCACACAGGTTGTTCCCATTACACTGGGACTGAGGCAGGCAGCATTACCCTGCCTGCTGGGCTGGTAGCAACGATGAGGGACCTGCTGCAGCCTGAGAAACAGCACGTAGTGGCAGCACCTTGCCTGCTCATCCTGTTCACTGTTCAGCCTTATCTGCAGCAGCAGCTGCTGCTTTTTTTGTCTGAAGAGCCCCGTCTCTTTTTGCCCCACTGTCTGTGCTCCTTAGATGATGGTTGCTGCAGCTGTAAACCCCAGAGGTGCAGAGCAGGGAGAGCCAGCAGCAGTCAAATAGCAACCCCAAGCAGATCAGGTGATAGTATGGGTCTGTGTGCTCTTCTGCCAAGGATGAGACACAAATCAAACATCCTACAAGGGAGGTTTTGCAAAACCCTCTGAAGGGCCTGTGGCACTTCTCCTTCCTTCCCTGTCTTGCAAACTTGGAGGGACTTGGGCGCTTCATGCCGGTTCACAAACTGTATTCCTGCATCAGCCCACAAGCATTCCCTGAAACCACAGGCTGCCTGCAGCAACACAAAGCTGAGACCACCTGGGATGGTTATCACCCCCTGTTACTCTAAGCTTTAGGCTAAACACAGTTTAGCACTGCTACTCTGTCCTCCTAAAATACCGAGCACACCAAACAGCTCCAGAATCCGTCCCTAGAAGTAACAGACTGCTGTTACTGCTCTCCAACAGTGTAAATCTTCTTCATCTTAATCCTGCCCTGCAAGTCTTCACATCTATGGAAATTATGTGTTGTGAAGATTACACAAATTTGCCCGAGGGGTGGTCTGTCTTAAGTACAGCAAGACTGTCTAAGTGTTCGAGGTAAATCTTCTGTAGCACACTTTGTTCTACACAATTTTTTTAAAGTGACTTGAATCCTTTGACAATTTAAGAAGATCACGGAAAGCATAACCTTATGAGCACCTTCACTCAGACTGCAGCAATTTAATAATGTATAAAATAATAATAATGTGGTAAAGCAGTCTCAGTTTTTCTAGCCTCCTTTTTACCATGGTCTGCAGTCTTCCCACTGCATGTTGTGAACTCACTGATTCTCACAGGGTAATCATGAACAGGTTGAGTTGGTATTTGGATAGGAAATCCACAGGAAAGCCATAGTAGTCATTTAGATTATTCCCTTACTGAAAGAAAACTTTTCACTTTGTATTTGTAAGAATTCTTACACAAAACTTGGGAGAGCTCTGCCTCTCAGATAGAGAAGCTGTAGGCCAATGATTTTCAATTTTGTGGCTCCACCTTTTTTTTTTTCTGTAGAAGTGTATAGCTCTGTATAATGAATAAAAGCCTAAAGACATAAGGCTTGCTAAGTCAGCTTCATAGATCTAGCATTCCATAAAAACAAAGGTGTTTATGGACTGAAAGTTACCCCCAAAAATCACCATTCCAAGTCACCTGTGGTTGTGAGCCTTCTTTTCAATCTTGGCATCTGATTCAAATCCAGTTGCTGAAGACTATATTTTGAAAACATAAACTTCAAGAGCTGTCCATAAAATGCTGGGTTATTTGGCCTCTTTGTGTATGTTATGAGATAGGATAATATTATCAGGTTAAATAAAACACTGCCATTTATTTCTCAAAGTAGATTCCTACTGTAGGCTGCCTTTCAACCATCAGGACTGCCTACCTTTTCTGAGAGTTCAGAATCAAAAAGACTAGAAGGAGGAAAAATCCAAATCTCAATGGTTCCCCTATTCAAGGTTTCTGTTCACCTGATGGAAACCTGGAGAGAAAGAAGGTAGGTAAAAAGCATTGGGCTTTTTCTACTCTCTTTACCCAGGTTTACCTGGCTGCGAGGCTGGGCCTCTGAATGTGTCATAACTCTGCCAACTGGTTTCCTCGTTGTTTGAGAATGTAGTTATAGTTTATACCAGCTGCCTATAGCAGGCCAGCAGGTAGAAACAAACCTTAATACAAAGGTATATTGGTTATATTCCTTTTTCCAAAGCCAAAACTCCTAGATCAGTAACAAAGATAAAGGAATATAGTAACTGCCACCATGGAACTTGGGAATCTACTAGGTGACAATGGTTGTATCTGCAGAGAATAAGAACCAGTTAATTTCAAATATTATTAATATGAAATATTCAGGAAAACAAATGATCCAAAACATGAAGTTATTTGCCTCGGTTTGGTACAGTGCTGAATAAAAATAAAATTCTTACATTCATTAATCACTGAAATGAACAATCACTGTCAATTACTACTTGCATTCAATATTTAATGAAATTATTTTACAGTACTCTATCTTCAACATTACTACTAGTCTTATTTTGTGTAATGTATATGGCATCTCATTCAAATTCTGCCACTTCTGTTAAGTGCTTTTTATGAGTTATTGATGCTTCATTGTTTTGCATGTAGTTCATTCCTCACATCTGTGACAAGACTTTTAATCTTTATACACAAGAAACCAGGCTCAAGCAAGAATGACCTGTCAAGAATGCTTACAGCTTTGTGGTTAACTCTCTCTCGAGTGTGATTTAATCGACATGGTGCTGCCTGACAACATACAAGATTCAGCAACATAATAAAGTCTAGATGTTAACCATTTGAGACCATCAAAGAGGGAAGTATAGAAGTTTGGAGATTAATAGCACAAAAACTGGGTCATTTCGGATGTCCAAGTTTATTCTTTAACAATAGTTAAACAAGTGGTTTGAAGTGTGTTTTATTTAGACTGGGCAACTGCACGTTTGCTTTTTAGTGCTGCTTGATTTTTCATATTAGTGTCATAGCAGACTACAGACAGCAACGTCAAAGATGTCCTAGTGCAGTTCTGTCACTGAGCCTTATCTTTACGTGAAGATAATTTTAAGCCATCTTTTTGAGCAGTTTTTGACCTCAGGGTTGAGCAAACGTGGCACTTGCTACAATGGTTATTTATGCTGAACTGAACTGGTGCCACCAAACCATATATAACCTAGAAGACAGCACTTAGATACCACTCCAATAGATATTTCAGGATACACACTGTAGGAAGGAAAATCAGGGAGGCTATTAATATAGAGCCATGATAGGAAGAGAGGTAGGCTACTGTAGTGATGATGAATAGGCAACTGGGGACTAGGTAAGAAGCCTTCTGTAGAGCTTACGGACTAATCTTCTTCCAGACTTCTATTCTGCTCCAGTGGATAAGCACTCATCCCAGGCTCTGTCCCTGAAGTCTCTATGCCTCCTGTCAGTCTACTCCACCTGGCAATGGGTCTACACTTTTCCTAACACACTGGTCCCAACCTTGCTAATTCAGCTGAAGCACTGCAGGCATTTAAGTCCATTTTAAATCAGTCCACTAGCTCTCCTTTACCCACCACATTAGACGTGAACTATCTGCTCTCACCTCCAGTGCTCCACATAACTGCACACTTTCCACGTATACAGGTTTGTTCTCTCCATTTAGCATTGACATCAGTCTTGATGTCCCACTTACCTACCTCTCCTGCAAGCTTTTCCGTGTCATTCTGCTCAGTTTGTGAGATGCAATGCTTATTCTGGTTCACTGAATTTGAACTTTTCATTCGAATCCCTCCTTTCGAGTTCATTTTGGTGGTGCCTACAATTACTGGCTCACTGATCATAATTATTTTAAATAAACCATTTAGTTAAGCAGTCGAGGTGTTTACAAGTCCCAACAGCTTAACAGCTTGATCGTACTGCTGTGATGTGTGAGGTAGTTCCTCACTCCATCTCCTCCTGCTGTTTATTGCTCCCTTTCTAATCTAAAATTAGATAGTAAATTCTTCGGGGAAGTGATTATATCTTCCTTTTGTTCAGTGCAATGCCTGTCATGTTTTAGGGCACAATGAAATGTAATACAGAATGTGTACAAACTGATACCTGTTATCCAGTGTACACTCAAAACCATCAGTACAATTAAGAAAAAGTCTTCAAACTCAAATGTCACAGTGTGTTTAGTGACCAATAAGAATAGCAGAAATCCATAAGAGTGTAACCTTCTTAGGTGAAAGGCTTCATTTACAAGTCTCCTTAAACAAGCAATGCCACACTTCAGGAAAATCAAGAAAATATTCAACTAAATAGTTCTATAAGGGTGCTTAAAACTCAGTAGACTGAATGAATGTGAATGGCCTATTTTAGTCTATGTAAGCAGCCAAGAATGTCTGTCTAGAAACAGTTTTCCAGGACATAGCTGTCACATGCTTCAGATGAATGTTGTGCTTGCTTCTAGTACAGCTAAAGTCTATGACTTAATCTTATCTGTTTAACATCCAAGATTCCAGTTTTAGATTTTTGGCAGCAAGCATATGCTCCCCCTGTGGCAACTGCATAATAACATAATAGAGTTAAAAAAATCCAGATCCTTTAAGGCTCAATTACCTCATGAAACTATTTTAAAATTGAGGGTGAACAAAACTGCAGTATTTCAGTTTACAAGCATCATTTTAGTTTACAGCTGTTTTAAAGGATCCATTTTAATGTTTTATGTCTTTTACCACCTGCACGACTGAATGAAAAACTTATTCTATTTTGCAGAGGGCTACCAGAACCAAGAAAGCAGAACTGAGTAGGAAAGGATCAGATATTTTCAAATAAAGATAAGATCCAGGATAGCTGACTGCTCTGCAACACTGAAGATAGGTTAAAAATCTTGCAAGGCCAGAATAAAAATAACCTACAGACAGGTAACAATCTTTAAAATGGCCCATTCCCCAAATGAGCATTTATATTAGTATGCATAATCGTGACACAACCAAATTAGATTTTTAGCAATTTTAATTACTGTCTTTGAACACTGTATGTACATTAAAGGACTGGTCTGTTTAACCTGTGGAATTAATTCATTCTAAATTTTTGGGGTAGGAACTCTCCTTTCAGTGATTATCAATACCAGCTGGAGGTTCCATTGTAATATAAAATAAAGAAAAAAAAAAGGGGATATATTATAAAGAATAAGCCAGACATTGAAAGAGCACTGACTGGGGCCAGGAGAGGCATCCTTCTCCTCGAAATAGTAAAGGCTAAAGAGATAGGATATGAATCACAAAAACAAAAAAAGAAGAAAGTGAAGCAGGTAAAAGAACAAGATGAGGGCTGCAGCAGGGGAATAGTGGAAAGGGAAGGCAGGAAAGATAATGGAGTTGAAAGGAATCAGAGTCTTCAGTTTGAGGTTAACCAGAGGATTAACTAAAGGAATTATGTTAGCACAGTAGGAAAGGGAGTTGAAGGTTTAAATAAATGTCCTGGACTGGGATGTCAAGCAGAAACCCCAGGCAGTGCCAGCTTCCCTGCAAAAGAGTTGAAGGATTCAGTGAGCAATGCTCAAATGAGCTCTGCCCAGATGCAGGAGAGAATTAAGAATTAAAACAGCGGCTCTCCCTCCCCACCTTTCCTTTTTTGAGCAGGTAAGGGACGTTAAAAGCTACTGCATGCTAGTTTTGTTCTGACAGCACAGCAGGTACAGGTGTTGCCCTTCACACCAGAAAGTTCATGCCGCTTGACTAATGTCTATTAACTGCAGCTCGTACCAGAGGGGCCAATTCTATTACAAAGCAGGCAGGCAAGTGTTCATGTCCTTTTGTCCTCTTTGCAAAGATGGCCCTGAGGTAGTACGTGTGGTTTCATCACCAGTGTACCTATTTACTAGGAACCAATATGAGACCATATATACACTTCATTCAGAACAGCTGTCTGGCTGCAAGGTTTTCAGCAGAGCTGGGAAAATGATGAACAGGGGGGAGGGAAATTTTCTATAAATTATGGAGCTGGTCAAATGCCAGAAAAACTGGTCTGTCAAATAAATGATTTGAGGAAAACCAGCCACATTCACTGAACAGTGAAGAGTTTCTTCACGTTAGAGCATATCCATCTACATTTTCAAGCTGATTCTGAACCAGACATAATTTCCATTCCTTCATGTCTCTTCATGGCAGGCACTGATAATCTTTTCATAAATAGTTTTAGACCGAGAATTATTATGTGAGGAAATGTATGAATAACTTTGAATTACAAGTAAGTTAAAGAGTTTCACAGTCTGTCCATGAACTATGTACTAGTGAGGAAAAGCAGCTATCTTCACTGAATAAATAATTTGTTCAAAATTACTTGCTTAGTCCAGACTTACAGACTTACCAATTTGGCCTGGATTCAAGCCAGTCATTAAGTGAAAAACTGATTCTTGAAACTTATCCAACAAGAAAGGTCAATTTTCATAAAACTTACGTGTATTTAGTCACTTCAGATAAAACATGATTTTTTGTAACTAGCTCATCACCACAGGTTTGAGCAGTGAGGTCTGCCTGCATCTGCAAACAGTCCAGATCATTAACTTTGGGAAACTGTGAAGTGTACCATGAATTTCAACAGTGTGAGAACAAAGCACTCTCAGGATCCTGTCAACAGCCCCGAGGCAGGAGCATGTATGTGACAAGAACTGTGGCAGGTTCCAGCCAGTGACTCTAGAAGAGAGGGTAGGGACTGCAAGGCTTATCTACAACCTTCCCTCCTTCCAGGTGCTTTTCTCAAGGGAAAAGGCTGCTGCTACAGCAAATAGCTGTGAAAGTAGCCTCTTGGTACTCTTGCCCAGCAAAAGTGAAGAGGGTACTCCTTGACACTGGCATGACAGTTTGGAACAATGCCATGGTATGGATGTCCATTATATTATTTTGTAACTGAAGCCCATTTCTTTCGGTAGGTATTTCGTGCTTCTTGTTCCTGTAGCAATGTTTTAGTTGGGTTGATGCAAAATTCTGTCTGGATGTATGGTAAACTAGACCATGGACTGACCAGGAGCTAATATAGCCTTGTAAATAAAAGTTATTTTTAACCAATATCTGAGGGAATGGAGCAAAAGAGCTTTCATTTACCCCAAGATCACTGCCTGGCTTCTGGGGTTAGTGAGAAATCATCCTTGCTCAGTGCCCACAGAAACATGCTCAGGGGTGCACTATGGTAAAACTACTCTCAAAAGCACAAAGAGAGGGACAGAGTCCTTTCCTACCCTCCTCCTCAATTCACCGCTGCACCTTTTATCTATGCTGGAGATTCAGTTCATCGGCTGAGTTTTGTATAAGTGTGTTTGATTGGTTTTCCTTTTCATTTATTTATTATTCTCTGTTTAGTTATGTTTTTGCTCAACAATGTAGAGAGGTTCTTTAAAGCATGTTTTTATTTACATATGAACTGTAATATATTTGGAACAACTACACTTAACTTGATACAAAGTGATAAGAAAATCAAGTATGCGGTTGACAGCTGGGGAGAAGGAACAATGTTAGAGGTACATTTTAGCAAAAGCAGTATTAATGTATTATATCTTCATTAGACACTGTAAACACTTAAACACTTAATTAAACCTACTCCTATTTAAACCAAGGAAGCTACTCCCATGCAGAAAATGAAAGGATACACATGAACATGGTGGATTAAGCCTCAGTTGATGTGTAGTAACACATAACACTTTAATAGATTTACCTGAACAAGAGCTCTGAGTGGAAAAATAATATTAACAGCAGAATAATAAACACTGCACTAATTAACTCTGGTTTTAGATTATCCCCAGATATATCTCATAAAGAGACAGCGGGATTTCGCAAATCTCTCAGAAATATAAAATGGCCTCTGCAGCATTTAAAAAGAAGATTACATTCTTAAGTGTATTTTTTGTTTTTTTTTTTAAAGGTTGTACAACTAGCAAAGAGACCTGCTAATAATTATGCAAATTATTTGACTCAGTATGAACTTCTTTGTTTAATATGTACCATGCTGTTATGCATATGATAATGTTTAACATTAAAGTGTGGAAGCAATAGGGGAAAATCTTAATTCTTAGTGAATCTGAATGCTTGTTAAAGTATTTGTTATAGTTTAAATTAAAGAAATAGAGGACCAAGCTTCAGACATAAAATTGTAGAATCATAGAATCACACAATGGTTTGGATTGGAAGGGACCTTTAAGATGATCTGGTTCCAATCCCCCTGCCTTGGACAGTGACACCTTCCATTAGACCAGGCTGCTTAAAACCCCATCCAACCTGGCCTTGAACACTTCCAGGGATGAGGCATCCACAACTTCTCTGGACAACCTGTTCCAGTGCCTTACCACCCCCACAGTAAAGAGTTTCTTCCTAATATCCGATCTAAACCTAGTCTTATATGCATTTTTCCTAAGTGAGCTACCATCCAGAAGTCATCAAGAGAAGTTTGTGTGAAGTGCTTCTTGCCTTTATCACCAGCAGGATTGCACTACAGTGCAATTCCTCATGCCCTGCTCCTTGTACACCAGTCACAAATGTGTCCCTGGAGACGGAAGGGCAGAACAGCAGGTGATAGAAACACTGTATAAACTAGTTGCAGGATAAACAAACAAACAAACAAACAAACACACACCAGCAGAGAATAGGAAGATTTGACAGTCTCAATTCCAGTATAACTTCACTATGCATCAAGTGTTCTGCCAATGCCAGAGAGCACAACAAATTAACAGGAAATTTTAAAGAAACGTCTCTGTTTCCACAAACCATCATCTATAGGATGCAGGAATACAGACATCTTTACTCAAAAATTCCTTTACCTCACATGCACTAGTCATTTCTCCACAACCTAGTTTTGTTCCAGACAGAACAGTAGCATAGGACTGTTCCCTGCCTCGTCCCTTTCCCTAGTTTATAACTATGTTACCAGCTACTGACTTATGTCAGCCCTCAGCTAGGCCATAAATTTATAGGGAGGAAATAAAAACCACTCAACTGAAAGTAATCCTTTTCATGACTCTAACTTTTTTGTTTGAGAAATATGTATATTTTAAAAATAGTTGGAATAAACTTATCACAGTCCCTCAGCTTAGTATGTCATTTTCAAGAGCATGGAAGAAGCATTATTACAAGCCTTCTAGGTCTTTCCGGAAGAAAGAGTAGACATGTGAAGGAAGGGAAGGTGAAAACCTCTGAACCAGCCAGTTGAAAATCTACAGTGACTCCTGAGAACTCAAAAGATACTCTGAACGGACTGGAACGAGTTCCAAATTTTCATAAGGTTTTTTGTGAATCATTGTGTTGGAATAGCTGCTTTCTCAAATCAAAGCCATGGATACTGACTGAACTCCTGCAAAGGTAAATTTTTGCAAACCCCAAGATAGGATTATGTCTGTGAAACCCTGGCCTCTTTCTATTTCTCTCTGCCACATAAAACAGTCTTTAGTGAGGATTCACCCTAAATCACCTCTGCAATTAGAGGTTAACTGAACAGATGCAAACCAGAGCTAAGTGAAAGACACTGCAAAAAAAGACAAAGGGTTTTGCCTATAAACTTTGATTTAACCTTAAACCCATTTCCTCCTAAACAGGCCTATGGCAGCAGCACTAGTGACACAACTTGATACCCTCAAGCATTCAAAAACAGTGATGTAAAAATCACTACATCGCCTTGAAAAGCCTGACACTGAGGCATGAGTGCTTTTACTAAGGATTTTCAAACTACAAGATTCATTTTTTCAAAAATTTCTTCATAGTTTATACAACTGTCCCCATGGTCTCAGAACATCTGGAGCTAATGACTTTGGGAAAGCACTCCACATCACTACAAGTATTAAAACTGCCAGGCTGGCTCTGCAGTGGTACCAGCACAAATCTTTAGGGGCCACAGGGAACTTGGTTCAGCAGCAGAGCAGCATGGCAGGAGTTCCTGCAGGAAGGAGAGGAAAAGAAGAAGTGAGGAGAGTTGGAGCTCCTCTTAGCAGAGCGCACACATCACTTTATTGCCTGTGTGACAAAGGCTTGTTACGCTATTACATGTCCTCCTTTTGTGCATTTTGCATCAATTTATGGTTCTCACTTGAAAAGCTTCAATGTGTCAAATATGGCTAAATTGAGTGCCCTGTAAAATTTAGGTGTTTACAATATTTCTTTTCTTATATCCCAAATGGATATCACTAGACTAAGATGCAGACTATAAGGCAGAGGCAGGTGAGATAAAGACAAGCCATGTATAGTTTTACAGTGGTAACTAAAATGGATTTTAAGATGCAGTGCTGATGTGCTGAATCAAATTTGGCTATATTGTCTGCCCCAGGACTCATGCCTGATTCCTACTGTGGTTCAGCATCTGCAGCATCTCCTGAAAGATATTTGGCAACATCATTGTCTGATTTGGTCTGCTTTTAAAATAAAAGTTTATGACAAAATCATTGCTTGTTCCTCAGTTCTTAATAGTATTTTAAAATGCACTTCCTCCATACAGATTTCTTGGCTATTCCAGGGTAAAAACGATACAGCACTTGGTCAGTGTGAGAAGCTGCCTTAAACCTAGATGTTTCAGTCCATAAAACTGCAGTGGCGTAGGCTCAAGCACCCTCACTCCTGTAGGAAATGCCACATGCCTGAAGAGCAGTTTTCTCTGAAACTAGAGAGATAGGAGGGAACAAAGCAACAAGTGGGTACTCACTGGTTTCCCACTGAACTCCCATGTTATGTTTTAATTTTCTGCTTCTTTCCGTATATTTCTCCTTCCCTCCAGTCCTAGAGAGCAGTGAGAAAGTAAGAGCCAAGGCACAGCTTTTGAGCAGGGGGATTCCAGTGTGGACTAGGAGACCTAGACAAACGGCTGAGCATAGTGTCTTCCACAGGACAGGTGAATCTCTCTCCATGTAAGAGAAGCCCACAAGAAAACAAATCTATGTATTATGCCCTAAACTAACTCAGAAAACAAAAGCTTAAAGCCAAGCACAGCTGCTGAAAAGCATCAGTGAAACCTGGGTCCACACAAAAGAGTCAAAGCAGTAGGAGAGGTGGCAGCCTGCCACAGAAAAGAGCAGATGAGATAGGGAAAGCAGTAACAAGGGAGGCATGAAATAGTAGGAGACAGCAAAGATTTACAAATTAGTTACTTGTTGCCATTCATTACCATCTATATCTTCATCAGGGAAAGATGAAGTTTAGAAGATTCACAGTTTTGAAAAGGACAGTACATTATGCTAATATCAAAACTGAACACCAAAATCTCTGGTGTGACTTACATGCATATTGCTACACCAGGGCATATGGGATCTGGTTAAATCCAAATAGGCGTGCATTAGGAAACTTTTGTTTCTGTGGTTGGGTGCTTTTTCAAAGGCATATGTACAGTCTGTTATTAATCTTTGGAAATTGACTGTGTTCCTTACAAACATGAATTTATGTACTACTTTTTATCTTTCCAAATTCTTATATAATAAAATGCATCCTTTAAATCAAGGAAACTTAAGCTGACATGCGCTTTCCTTTGTGAAGCAGATGTTTTAATTGTTGGATAAGCTCCTAACAATTTGCTTTCCTTGAAAGGAAAGAGAAAGTATATGAATGACCTCTCTCTCCCCACGGCTTTCAGAGTAGCTACTTTTCTTGAAGATTAGGAGACTCTTGGACTCAAGCCCTAACTTCTCTTGTATCTTCAAACTACAGTCTGAATTAGTTTTCTCATTTAACAAAAACTCCTGCTGTGTTGAGAATCTCTTAATTACTTTTCAAGCTTCTCCTGTTATTGTGAAACTCTGAAAATCTGATTACAGAGCTAATAAAATGAGTGAATGCCATTTTTTCTATTTCATCTGAAGACTTCAAAATGCAAAGATACTGTCTGTGGTTGCCTGGGAGAAGAGGCCAATCCCAACCTGTCTACATCCTCCTCTCAGGTAGTTGTAGAGGTCATCCCTGAGCCGCCTTTTCTCCAGGCTAAACAACCCCATCTCTCTCAGCCACTCCCACAGGGCTTCCTCTCTAGACCCTTCACCAGCTTTATTGCCCTTCTCTGGACACATTCAAGCACCACAATGCCTTTCTTGTCATGAGGAGCTCAAAACTGAACACAGTACATGACGTGCAGCCTCACCAGTGTTGAGTCCAGGGGGACAGCACTGCTCTGGTCCTGCTGGCCACTCTATTTTTTATTCAGGCCAGGATGCCACTGGCCTTTTTGGCCACCTGAGCACACCACTAGCTCGTGTTCAGCCAGCTGTCAAACAGCACCCTGAAGTCCTTGTCTTCTGGTCCACTTTCCAACAGCTCTGCTCTCAAACTGTAGCACTGCATGGAGTTGTTGTGACCCAAGTGTGGAATTCAGCACTTGGCCTTGTTGAACCTCATACAGTTGGGCTCAGCCCATCAATTCAGCCTGTCCAAATCCCTCTGCAGAGCCTTCCTGCCTTCCAGGAGATCAACACCACTGCCCAATTTAGTGTCATCTCTGAACTTACTGAAGGTGCACTTGATCCACTCATCCAAATCGTAGCTAAAGATATTAAACCCTAAACCCAAAACCAAACCAAATCAAACCAAAAAACACTCCACCCCTCCCCAAAATCAGCTGGTAGTGCTGCTTCAAAGGCCACTAGCAGCTCCCTGTGTGCCAGCAGACATAAAGATTCTGAACAAACAGTCAGAGATGCTTCAGTGGAAACTGCTGTCTTTTTGATAGCAAATACAGACTTTAAAATCTGCACAGACAAAATTATATAGTACAAGATCAAAAAGGAAAATGGAACTCTATAGAAGGGAATTGCAAATCTCTTATGGTTTAGTTGGTGCTCAAATAAATCTGTGTTAGATGTCTCTATCCTGGGCTAAAAATTTTTATATCCCATACCTATGGCAAAGAAATTCACAGATCTCCAAACCACAGCTGAGGTAACCTGACTTGAACACAGTGGGTCAGGATAGAAGTACTTCTTTTTTTTAAGATATTGATATTTCTGGAGAGGAATTGAAGAAAGCTCCTACAGGAACAGTCCCAGATGATGAGACCCTTCATCACCTCATTGGTTTTGTCTGTGAAGAAACTTTTTCTCCATTATGTTCTTTTTTAACTCTGTCTCCTCAAGTTGATTTGATATGTGCATTCCTCCAACATTTCTTGTTTCCATGATAATTTATCCTTTGAGATGAATAGCTGGACATACAAAAAGATTTATGCTACCCAATATTGGAAATCAGAGGGTAGACAGAAAATAGAGAGCCTCACTTTAAAAATACATGTGCCCAATCATCACAAAAAGCATAAGAGTGAACAAGTGGTGTGCCAGACTTTGGAATTGATGATGATGATGCTGACATAAAACTAGAAAAAAAAAAAAAGGCTGAATTCTTTAGGGTTTTTACTTTATTTTTAGAGAAATTTAAGTGAAGGGATGGTGCTTCAATAGGGAGGGGGAGCTGGACCTACACAGTCAGTCTGTCAAACCAGGCTGCTCTGCACTGCCTGCAGAAATTTAGCAGGAACTTAAGCCATTGCCTTGTGGGGAGCAGCTGATCAGCTGCACCCTGCCTCCAGGCTGACTTCCTGCAGGCAGTCTTTCAGAAGCCAGACATCTGCCTTTGAAAATGGCACTTCAGTGTTCTTCAAAATATAGGAAGAAGTTAAGGCATATCACTCTCTTCAAGCATTGCACATCTGCATATTTATGGTGCCTGAACTCTCACACCAGTCCCAGGAGTTTTATGCCAGCATTCAACCACTGATCCCCTGGTCCTGAGAGATACCTAGACGCATAGGCTGCTACATGCAAATTTTTACTGCTTGGAAAAGCAGTGGCTTCCTGAGCCTCCCCATGGAGAGTTGGGCAGATTTTTGGTGGCATAATGCTGCCTTTGGCTTCGGTTTCCTGCATTTCTGCAGTGACCAAGGAGTCCTTCTTCCCTGGCCGTGAGCCTAGGTACAAGGAACTGTTGTTGTCACATGGTATCACATCACAGCCCTCTCTCCCACCGCATGGCATCTACGGGCACTTTTAATATGAAGTCACTTGTGATGCGACTCTGCCGTCCTTGGCACACAAGCCAAGGCAGAAAGGGGTTCCCGGTGATTGTTGTTTAGTTCTGAAGACGAAGTGGAAAACACATGTAAACACTAGTGTTTTGTTAACATTTAAATCTGTCTCCTAAAGCTAATGTGCCAGAAGGGGAGGGGGGAAGAGGAGTAGAACAAAGGCTGGTTGCTGTGCTGGCTGTTTGTCCTCAGGAGACTGATTTCCTGACGTCACCGGCACCAGCATGGGCAGAGCTGAGCGTTCCTCTTTTGGTTCTTCTGCTGCCGTTCAGAGGGACAGTTCACTGCTGAATATGCTGCTATGTAACAAATGGGAGGCAGAGCATGGTTTTATTTTTTTTTCCTCCTGTAAATTCAGAGCAAATTAGATTTGGTGCTTTGCCAAGAACAAAATACAGACTACTATTGAAAGGCTTGTTATGGACCAGATCTTCAAATCTTTACTACTAGCAAAGTGTGTTTGTCCAAATGTTGATTTAGTAAAGATATCTGATTTGACCCAGTATCTTTTACGTTCATGCCTTTAACTCTTTCCTCCCAGAACATACGAGTACAGTCTTTAAAATATAAAAAAATTAGATCTGCTTAAATAATCAGTTCAGGATTCCCTGCTATAACTATACATGTTCTGGCTGATTAAAGATCTTTGTTTTAAGCAGTGCAATTAATGTTTATAGTACACAAATATGAGCTCTGATGATCTCAACACTATTTGCATGGATGGAATAAAATAAATCCAGTGAACCCAGGAGGAGAAGGAACGTATAAATAATATAATATCTACGAGCCACAATAATAACTGCCTTATGGAAAGTTGGAAATTACTTCTATTTTCTTTGCTGCTATTTCTACTGCTTGTAATTCTTTTTTGGCTCCAAAGCATCTCAGAGTCTGAAAAAAAGAATACTTATGGCATTTGTTAAAATTTCAAAGTGGATATGTCCACAGCTCTTCCATGCTGGCTTTCTGTAAACACTGCTATTTCTAGCCAAAATCTTCCATTTTGCACTTCTCAAGGTGGGCAGAGCAGACAGCTTATCCTACTCCCAAAAGTGCAAAGTCAGTCTAATTTATTTTTTGAAGAGTCCCACAAATAATTTTAAATTACTCCAGAATAGCTCATACATGCATGTTATATGTCCAGACATTAAAATCTAACAACAAGAATCCAGTAAACAAAACTTTCATTATAATTAATTTGCCTATCTCTGTCTCACAAAATTTTCCCAGCATTATCTGGATGCAATGATGCCTGCTGTCATGAATACGAATTACGTGGTTTAATATCTCCTCTTCACTGTGAAAAAATTATTAAAATATAATTTTAAATTGAATTAGTTCATAAAAAGGTTACAAGTTATTAGAGAAAATTATTTTCACTTAAAATTATTTTTAAATGAGAGGATATGGATGGGGAGGCATTGTAGAAGAACTGCAAGTGGTGGAGGAATTCCATTGTTTTCATGTGAAAAACCTGGTGCTTTAGTAATAGTCTTCTTTGATAATGAGATTTTGTTTTAATTAATAGTCTGTTTAACATTTGCATTCCATTATCAGGAATTATTGTGCTTCAGAGACCTCTCAGTGGAAGTAAAGACACAGTGGAGGGTGGTGTAAAGATGTTTAAGGCAGAGGAAGCCTCACCATTTCCACAGCTGGGAGGAACAGATTCATATTATCATGGTGCTGTGAACGGCGACTTCTGCCAAGGACAAATTTAGCTTGAAGATATAGTCTCTACACCAATGGGATCAACCATGCCAGACAAACATTACCCACTCTAAGAAATGTACGAGTGAATTTTCTACCAGGGTAGAAAATAATTTGGAATCACACTGCATAGTAATATAGAGGAGCAAATTCACAATGGCCAGGTTGAACTGGTAGAGTAAAAAGTTGTTGAATTTTTTGTTTGCATAAAAGGGATAAAACATAAAAAATATTATCTTCTTCTTTTCCATACCCTTTCTACTCTTACTGCTTCCATAACTAACCTCACAAAATAGTCAGACTAGACACTAGTGTGCATCTATTTCTCTGTCATAGTGTGCATCTATTTCTCTGTCATATTATGTTCTCAAGAAATTTGAAATAAGAAAGGGCCAAAAAAGCTAAGGCAAAACTCACATAACGGAATAAATATTGGTAACTGATGTCCACTTGGAAGCAAAGCTGAGTGCTTCACTCTGACAGAGGAGATGTTAAAACCATTCTGCTATTTTCTTTACTGAGACTGTCATAGCTATGATAATGTGTACCTCACAGATTTATATCGATGTAATCAATTCTTATATTTACTAGCCTTCCAGATGTGTATTACTTTCCTAGGCCCAGATTCCTCCCTCAACACTTTTTAAAAATATGTCCTTGTAGCCACTTCATACTACAGTTAATTACAGAGGTATGAGCTGTCCCTGAAGCGATCATGCTAATTTCCTTCAGTAAGTGGATGCAGAAGAGTGTTCAGCCTACTGAAGGTAATGTGAATCCCATCTGAGTTTACTGAGTTTATGTGTTAAACCACTTTGTGATTGCTGAGGATTGAATATAAAAAGATTGAGACTCTTCTGGGTGATCACCATCTGGGATTGCTGATCTGAGACAAGGGTGTGAAAGCATGCAGTCTGTGTGAATTGTCTGTATCCTCCCAGTTGCTGCTGCTCTGTGTCATTCTTTGAAGTATTCCCCATGGAATGGCATACTACCCAGCTGAATCAAGCATGGTTAAGTCTTGCTATAATATCACATTTCCAAAACTGGCCTATTTCAGCTTGAAATGAGTTTCGTGCCCTTTGTTTGGGTATCTCATTTCTAAACCTAAAAATATTTCTTTTACAGAACAGAGAGAATTCCTCCTTGAAAGTGTGTGGAAGATGTGATAAATGAATTAGCAATAAGATACTTGGGGCTAGCTTGTTCAAACAGTTCTCCTCTTGATCTATGCTCACTCTGTAAGTGTCATTGAAATTTAATAAAAAAATATTCCAAAACATTGATTCTGGAAATATGGTTGGCATTTTGTGTTTAATCAGATTGCTTTTGTTCTGAGTGCAAACTAAATTTAAGAAATAATTTTATTATGGCTCAAAGTTAAAGAAAAATCTTTCTCAGCATTTCACAGTGTCTCCCTCCATACTAAGACTGACTTATCAAAGCTTTCCATTTTGGCACTTAAACAGTGCCTTGGACCAAAGCATTTGTGCTAAACTGTAAAATTACAGCCTGGGTCATGGCACAGCACACAGGTATTGCTTGGAGAGTGGTAGAAGAAGAGACCCAGAGACAAGCGTCCTTGTTATTTTCATTGCTCTAATACTGATGACCTGTCTGGTTTGCTGACCAGTAAATTAAAGGGAGTAGAGAGTCTGCTATAGGTTGAGGCTCTTCTTGTCTTGGGCAGTGCCCAAGAAAGTAGTGAAAAGATAAGGCAGTTGCTTTTGTTTTGGCCCTTCGAATGCACACAGTTCAGATCTAATGTATAGTTTATGCCTGGCCCATTACCCCCATAAGCCCATAATATTATAATTAGTTACAGAAGATCCTCTTCTTACAGAACTATTCTTATTTTAATCAAACTCTCTCCCTTACAATACTTCTAATATCTTTGGGAGTTGCTGCTAATCTGGAAACATTTTCCACTTCTGAAATCAGTCATTAATGAGACTGCTACTACTGCACATTCAAATCCCCTCTAGAGTTTTCCTGTATGAAACAAGGCCACCATGAGGTCTTCAAACTAAAAAGGAAGACCATCTAGTAATAAATGCTGGGTTTTGAGAGGTTAGGGGCACTACATTACCAGATTATTGTATGTAGATATATATCGAAAGAGAGAGAGAGGGCTGCAATTTCAATGATTGCCTCAGATTTTTAGCAACTCTGACTTTTACTGTGGATGGCATCTTAGCAGAGTTCATGTAGGAAGCATAAATAGCTGCTTTTACTCACAACCGCATAGACCTGTACCCTCATGATGTTATAACAACATTACAGCTATGCAGGAAATAATACCAGATAAGTATCTGACATGCTTTATCTTTGAAGATAGCTCAGATACTCAATATCTGGAAGAGAACAGCTCTCTGATTAACAGACTCCCAATTTGTCATCTACCAATGTTCTGTGAGTTACAGACTGTGCAGTGAGGGACTCAGGCAAACACACATCTGGAAGGAAAAAATGCACAACAGATTGGATTGGAGAAGGAAAGATCACCTAGGGACAAAGTCAAGAAAAGAAGGTGTGTAAAAAGATAATAGAGAAAAACAGAGTGGTTGGAAAAGAAAAGGAAAGAAGAAAATAACAAACCATTCCGCTTCAAAAGCCTTATTCAAAGAAAACCAGGGAAAAAGTAGAAAGTAAAAGTGACAAAAAAGGAAAAACAAAAGCAAACACAAAGGTAGAGAAAGGACAATGGGAGGCTTACTCAAACAGTAATGTTTGAGTAAATGTGAGATGCTCTTATTACTCACCATAGTTGTTTTTTTTTCTCCCTCGTTCAACTCTTCTCCACTTGCTGTAGAGGACTTTTTTTTCACTTTGGTTTTGTGCGTTTTTTAAAGCTTAAAATGCTCAGAATCATCATTCTTCTGAAGGTAGTTAGTGAAAGAGGGCTTAATTCCAGATGCCAAAACCCATTTGCTACTAAATAAATTAATGAATAAGGCCCTACGCTAATAGATAAGTCAAATTTATAATACATTATCATCTGTTCACTGATGGGATAGAAGGGATAAAGTAGTTTATTTGTGGAAAGACACACTTTGCCTTGGATCACAACCTTTAAGGCAACATCATGTGGAAAGCAGGCCTTATATAGAGGTGTTTTAACAGTCACAGTGGCTGCTGAAGGCTAGCTATGAAAGCAATCCCTCTCTTCAAATAATGAAGTGTGAAGCATCACAAGAAAGCATAGGGGAGTGAGATGGGCTGTGGCTTTCCTGCTGGGCTAACTATGCAAAGAGTACTCTGAAGCAGAAAGCAGGCTACTTGGTGCTTTGTATACATGGAAAAAGGAGACTGTAGGCAAAAGAAGAGGAAGGTTTTGCGGAGGCTCGTACCCTCCCAGGGTGTTTTTGGTACCATGAGGCTCTGCAAAAGTATATGGTTTTAGAACATAAATTGTGACAGAAGTGAGGATCGGACACAAAGAGGTTTCAAAGACTACTGTATTGCTATGAAAGATTGGCAATAAAAACAAAACAGAAATAGGCTTCATCTGAAAAACTTAAGTATCCACTATTGACAAAGGTGACAGGCCTGTAATGGGACCTGCCAGGTATGCATGCAGAAGAGAAATATCTGGCAATGAAATGTTGGCTTAATGATTACTGTTTTCAAGTAAATATTTTTAATAACATTTTTTTCAGCAGTAAATAGCAAAGTTGGTTGGTTGATTTCTTCTGCCTATGTCTCTGAGATACAAGGCTAGATGCGGATCTAAACCGAGATCCCTTGGGATAGCACATTGAGGTACACAGCCATAAATCTTTGCTACAAGTAGTGGATAACAAAGGTCCTAATCTTGATCCCACCTAAAAAATACGAAATCTATAGATCTACAGCTTGCACCAAATGGTGACAAGCTAAACTGAAGCGGTCAAAGCATTGACTGTTCTTCTCCCAAGAATCCTACAGATCCCCAAGAAAATTACAGAGGTTACTAGACATCTCCCAGAGGTTGCCAACTCCTAACAGAGGGGAGCTGAAGAGCTCATGAATCAGCTCTAAACCACCACAGACTACAGCTTGGCCTATTAAGGTAAACCAACATTGATTTTGGTTTATGCTAAAGTGTAAGGTTCAGAAGCCAATTCACAAGCCATTCAGTCATCCCTGATACAAGGTAGATGCCTCTGGAAGGCAGCAGGGTTGGGAGTATTAATTGCTTCAGCCACTGCATTTTCACCTGCTATTATCTGCGTACCAATCTGGTTATAAGACATTCACTGGAGAGAAGACCACAAAACAAACAACCAAATAGAAAGTTACGGCTTAGTCTGAAACTCTGATAATAAGCATTTGTAGCTTGTGTAGGAACCCTGCCTTCCCATGTCATTCTTAAAATTGTACATTATTGTTGCTACTGAGAATAAAGCTGCAACCTGAGATCTCATATATACTTTCCCTTCTATTGCTGGAGTGAAAAATGGTATTACAATTCACCTTTACAGCTATGCTGTGGAAAATTAAAGCTCTTGTAGCATTCACTGATGCTCTCAAGAGTTCTATTAATATTTTGCATCTGGACCTGAAGGACTCATAAATCCATACAAATATCAGGGGGCCTGAGTTTTTGACATCCATGTGACTATTATGTATATTTTGTGAAAGGGAAAGTAAACAAAAGTTACTCAGTTTGTGTAGTTACACAAGTCATCTTAGCTCTTCTTACCTTTTATTCTTCATAACAAAATCAGATGTCACATAAAATCACCTCAGTTTACAGTTTTGGTGAAAGTTCAAAGCTTAACTCATTTTTAGAAAAAGCCTTACTATGAGATCCATTAACTTTTGAATTAACCTAGATACTGTTTTGAGCAAATCTTGCCTGTAGATTGGTTTGGTGACCAAACTATGTAAAGTACATGAAACCAGATCACCCAGGCTTTGATGTTTGTAATTCAGTTTTGGTTTGCATTTTGAGTTCCAGACCAAAGCCACGGTTGAGGCAATGAACTGTTATCAGTCACAATACGAAAATGTTTACATGAGGTTCTGTCTAAAGAAACCCGCAGACTTTTGCACAGTTCTCTATTTTCCCTGCTAAATTAAAGAATGCTTTAAGCCTTCCTTCAGAAATAAAGTAAAACAAAAGCCTCCTGTCAGAGGGCTTTCCCTTGTTATAGTTTCAAAATAGAGACCCATTTGAAGGAACACATTCCCTACGGTACATTCGGGACTGTTTTATTAAAATACATACATGGCAAATAATGTATGGCAACACTAAAAAGGTTTTATAGTGGTAATTAGGACTTGATCCAAAGTCCATTAATGTCAACGGGAATGTTTCCATTTATTTCAAAGGAGTTTGCAGCAGGTCCATATGAAAAAAGAAGCACACTAGTTTGTAAGTCTGTCCTAGTCCACCCAGGTGAGAGGAATCCCGTGTCTGTTTCACATACCCCCCTTACCTTCTGGGCTCTTACCAATGGATTTTTAATTACCAGTAATGGCCAGACCATTATATTTAAATTGCCATCCAATTTCTCTCCATTGTTTCAGATCTGTGGGCTGTGCGAGCAGATGCCGAGGCAGCTGTGCAGCTCACAGCTTCCACGGCATTTCACCTCAAGGGAGATGTAGTATAGCAAGCCATTTAGCTGGCATCCCCCGCAAACGGGATCTTTGGTCTGGTAGCACAGTGCAATCCAAGCTGCCAGAGCACAGGAGTGAAAAGCTATTGTTGAAACTCTTCCAAAACCAAATTATATCTTCCATTGTCTCAAAGGAATAATAAACCCTGGCTGGCTGATTGTAGAATATAATAATAATCTAGCTGAATTAGTGGGCATTCCTGGGAGTGACTGATTTCTGCTTTTCCCCAACAGCACTTTTTTTTCCAAGATAATAATTCTCCTCTGAAAAACAAGTTTTCTCTATACATAACCCCATGAAAACTGAAGTTAAGAAATTTAGAAACGTTATATTCAGAATTACACTCCTTGTGTGTTCAGAGTCAAAATAAAATGCTCTTTAGCAAAAATACATGGTTGTTGAAAGCGGTTTCACTGGCATAGAGTCAGGACCCTGAGGGCACTTGCCAGCCCAACTCTCCTTGTCCAGGCTTTTCTGCGGATTCCCCCCCTCTGCCCATCACCCAGAGCCCCATGTCAGTCCCCCAGGACTGTCAGTCCTATCCCCAGGGAGGTTCCCAACGCCCAGGGTAGTACACAGTACACAGCATTGCAAGGATTTTTGATCAAAGATATCTTCACTGAGACTGACCATTCAACCATCACGTCAGGACTGTTAGTCCACCTGGTATAATTGGATGTTTGAAAACCTCACTTCTGCACTGGCACACAGTAGCACAGCATGTTTGAATCAGTAACACACATTTTGTTACTTTAATGTATTTTTCCAGGTAATGGTGGATTCTGCTGTTTTCTGTTTTTAAGGAAGTCATGTCTTTGATCTCTCGAGTAGAAACCCAAAGTCTCGATGTCACCAAGGAATTTAACACCGATTTGTGATCCTGACAATGATGATTCACAAGCTAAAGATCCTGCTATCTTGCCTGCAGATGTTGTCCTAGCAGAGCAAGCACTCCCACTCTCACCAAAGCACAGGTAGATACACTTCTTTGAAATTTGAAGCAGTTAGACCTTTGACTGAGGGTGACAGAGACATGGGCACAAGCTACCCACTTTCACAGAGGGACATGTTGTCTCAGGTTGCTGCCTTGAAAACAGACGATGGTGTGGGAAAGGGACAGGGTACTTCCTAATCTCTCTTGCTAATGCTGTTCCATCTTGAATGGGATCATTAAATATTAAAAGAGTGAAAGATCAAAAGATAGAGAATGACTTTTAGCCTGTTTGTTAGGCATCTCACGTTTTCAGTTCCAACCCATTGTAGATACAAGTATTTCTTAGAGAGAAGAAAAGATGCAATGAGAGAGAACAAATAAGCCAAGCACCAAAATTCTGTAGCATTTAGGACACACTTCTGAGAGTTATAAACTGTGGGGTTTTGCCCTTTCAGCCAGCAGGCAGAATTAAATTTCCATTTCCCACATTATCAGGAATGCCTCCATCACCAGAAGATTGAAGAAGTATCTTCTGCTGAATCCAGAAGATGAATCTGGGAGCCCTGTAACTAGAAGCCCCAGTCAGAGATGTGTGACTATATTTGTGGAAGACTGTGCCAATGTCATCCCTCTCCTTGCCACTTTCTAATGACTATATTAAGAGGATCACTACTCAACCAAATATTTGTGGACTTCCACTGTCTAAATATCTAGCTCTGCTAATGTATTTCACTTGAAATGTATGGCCTTCCCTAAGAATTGCGTACTTCACTAGCCCTAGCAGCATTGGAAACTGCAACAGAGATACCATGGCCTTTGTGGGCCTAGTCCTCAGTTATGCCATGGGTTCCAGTTCCAAGAAATCTGCCGAACACAGGACATTGAGACAAACAAACATTTCAAAGAGAAACTGTGTGCCAGATTCTCTAATTACTTTCCACTTTTCCAAATTAACTGTAAAATGCAAGAAGCATGCATCTACCTCTTTGCAGAGGTAGAAATGTCACTGGAATATGCAAAGATGGTAAAAATAAAGGTCTGCTTGGATTAAAATACAGTAATAAGTACAGCAAGGGAAGCTTTCAACTTAGTTATAAGGTTAAGCAAAATTCCTTAAAACACCCATTACGATAACAATCAAATGTCCAAAAGCCCACTTTTGTTCTGCTCAGGGGTCTGAACTGTAGGGAGGATACTCAGGAAAAAAGTCTACTTACTAAGGAAGTAGACGTGTTCCTGTGCTGTGCCTTCCAGCTTTTCTCAATAAAGTGTGCCCTCCCCACTGCCTCTCCATGACTTTGCAATCTCAGGAACAGTTGTAGTGTTATTTAGAGACTGTGTCCCTTCCCTGAAGTTCTTGCATCCACTGCTTGCCTGGTTCATTTTGGGTAGCTGAGGAATATGAATCTGGTTTGATTCCTGCTTCCTGTGGTTCTGCAGAAGTAGCTTAGCAAGGAGCAAAGAGAAGTTTGCCAGATTCTGCCCAGACCTATAGGCAGAAGATTCCCTTTATTCCATGAATAGTTACCACCAAGGATAAGACAAAAGATGTTTGATTTTTTCCTTTGTTTGTCCCTGGACTTAGCCACTGGCAGCTGCTGTGTTGGCATTAGTTGCGTACAAGGTTCCATAAAGCAGAAGGGATAATTTAGGTTTATCAAACTGCAGACATTCCCCTTCACCCCTACTAAGCACAGACCAAATCAAGCCCTTTTGTCAGGATCTTCAGGAAAAGAAGTGTAAAATGTGGTTAGTCTGACTTACTGCTGCAGGGGACTTCCATTTCACTGGGGGAATCCCCTGCAGAGAATATGCAGGTATTTTCCACTGTGTGCAAGGCAGACAATCTGCTTGAGACTGATTGTGGTCCCTTGGGTTCCTTCAATATATTTGGTGATTCATGTTGAAAGGACTGAACAAGCCTGATGTATGGGGTTTGGTTTGCTGTGGTGGATGCATCAGCCTACTCCTTAGGCATGCATTAATCATGCATTAAGCATAGGGAACATTAGCCCACATTCTTCTGGAACCTTAACTTTATTAAAAGGGAACATGAGTGCCCACGGCTTCATGTTCTGTGTAAAGATGCAACTTTCCCAACAGAACCACAAGAGATCCTCAGAATTTTAACCATCTTTAATACGAAAACCAAGCTCTGATCCTGTGAATTAAGATGTTATGAAACCAAGAGAAAATAATAGGAATGCGGAGGTGCTGAAGAGCATGTGGAAATAACACCTAAAACGCCCAAATTTTCTTTTCTAATCTATCTTCACTTTTCAACATTCTCTCCCACATATGGTGATGAATTAAGACAGGCAACGCAGGGAATTCCTCCTGTTACAGGTCACTGCATTACAATAGCTCTGGAAATAAAGATTTTCCCTTCAGTACATATAATATGAGATTTTTAAAGCAGTGGCTTAGTCTGGGATTCAGTTATCAACAATTTCTGCCTAGAAACCATCAGAGAACTATCCTGTGCAGTTATTTCGTAGTTAGGCTCTAAGTTAGGCTCACAGAACAAACCTCTATTTCAGACACTAAGCAGTAATTTATTCCCTGTCTTAAACAAAAAAACAGGCTTTCATTAAGGACACGGAAGCAAGCTATTACCTCCCTCCCACCCATTCCTAATATGTTTTATCTTTATTCTTTACAATCCTGGATAGCAAAGTGGCTGAGAGCCACCAGGATCTCTAATGCCACATGGTTATTGTCCTAGTCGTTTCTTCTGGTTCCAGCTGAATGACAGTAGGAGCTGTTCTGCTTCTGAGCAAAGGGGAGGAGGAGCTGCAAAGTCTTAGTTTTTCGGGCTAGAGTGAAAGAGACCTTAAAAGCTGTTTGCCTCACAACTTACAACTCTTTTTGTATCTAATGGCTTGAAAATATTAGAGTGGATAAATTCTAATGATTTGGGGGTTTGCACAATCGTAGAGCAAACAAAAAAGTCAGGGTAGTAATAATATGCCTCTGTGTTCACAAAATCATTTTACTTCAGAATGCCATGAAAATACTTTAAAGAGGTTTCTGTCAAGGCATTGTTTGAATAATAGGCTTACCTGGTGCTCAGGATTCAATCAGTGTTTTCCTTGATATAGGATGTCATTTTGTAAGCGAAGAGGACATACACAATTAACTGAAAACTCTAATTAAATTTCTGCTGCAAACACCTTTCTCGCTAGGCCACTTCATTCTACATGCTGATAGCAGAAAAAACAAAATGAAGAATCCTGATCTTTGAATCACTCAAATGCTGCATTTTCAGACACAGCTGGCACTTCAGAGATCAAGGTACCTGTGAATTTCAGTTTACGTTTGCCAATATGCAGAGTAGGATTTATCCAAGTGGCAACAAAAGCAAAGCAAGATTGTAGGAAAAAAAATAAATTAGATGCAGTGTGAGAATAAACTATATACAAATAGGAGACAGAGAATGATTAGAGAGGGGAAAAGAACAGAGAACAGGACTCTGGACGGTCTTTATGGCTCTATGCCATCATAGGAGCATAAGGAAAGCCAGCTATGGGAGAAGAACTCTGTAACAGGATAAAGCTACTCAGAAACGCATGCCATTCTGTGTCCCTGCCTCAGTTCAGGATGGAGAACAAGACTGGGAAAGAGTGGGCCTGCTGCTGTGAGCTGTCTCCAAACAGCCCCATGGGGCCCAAGACCCAGAAGGGAAGAAATGGGGGGAACAACACAGCCTATGACAGCTCCTGTGGAGCTGAGAAGTGGAATCAGGTAAAGAATGAATAAAGGCACCTTTGTCACCATTCCTCCAACCTTTTGCTGATAATAGTTCAGATGGATGAAATTAACTGGTTCATTAGGATTTGGCTGGAAGAGATTAATACAACAGGGTGCACCATGGACAAATGAGTATTACCATCTCACTTTTTAATATAAAATATTCAAGTTTTGAGAGAGATGCTACCACAAGAGAAATAACTATGTTTTCACCTGTATCATAGTTGATTTATCTTTACCTCAGAAACTCAAATGCTTTTTATCAGTTACAACTTGACAACAGTGTTCATTTAATAACTTTAATAGTGATATTAAAATGACATGTCCTTTTAAATGGGAATGAACAGTAATGCATATACAGAAATTCAGAAAAAACCTCAAAGTTGCATTTTCCTATTTCTTGCTTTGACATGTAAAAATAACTTCTCTGTTTCTTAACTAAACAGAAATGGATAAAACTTGCCATAAATGAGTACAGCTCTCAGTACAGGTAAATAAGTTAAAAAAAAAAAATCTAAATTGATCTATTACTCCTTGAAATTAAACACTCATAAATGGAAACTTTGCTCATGTTTCTCCAACTTCATGGATTTTGACTGACATATCTGTCCTTATAACAGACACTTTCAATCAAGAGCCCTTAACAGAAGTGTCCTTAACTATAATAGTCTTTAAGTGTGACTGTCTGTGCCAGGTGGGATGAACTCTTGTGTGTTCCTGCAAGGAAGCTCCAAGCTTCTGTGGGTGCAAAGAACTTGTATTGGCTTGGATGTGTTTAGTGTTGTAAATACTGTTGGCCTTTAGAAACCACATAAAACCAAGCACAGGGGAAAAAAAAAAAAAAAGAGAGAAATAAAAGTGTGTAACCTGTGTGTCTTAGCACTCCTGCATGGGTGAAATCTAACACTGGAGTATTGCCACTCAGTTCAAAAGGGCCAGGATTTCAGCCTATATGATCCAAACTTACAAAAGTCTTCCAAAGGGTTTTGAGTAAAACACGCAACCTTTAACATCCAAGGGCCAAACATGTTATTTTGACAGGTCAAAAGGATAGAACTAGGAGTAGCTGACAACTCTGTCCTACTCCCTTTACACTGCACAGGTAGGGCTCATGCTTTTAAAATCACAGGGCACACCTCAGTGTGTATGTTCTATTCATAAGGCAGTACAAACCTTCTGCCTAGTTTAGTTGTCCTTAATTTAAGCCCTACCATTTAGGGCTCTGGGCCAGAGGTTACACACCAGAAGAAAAATCAGGGCCTGACTAGCGATGACTCAAACCCTTCACTCGGTGCTGAAACACTTCAGTGCTCCCTTGATTATTTTGGCACTAGAAATTTATGACCCAGATTCTGGGACACTGTATGGCCCCATCCTGCCCCTGCCTCAATTAGGCTATTCACTCAGCTTCTCTCTGTGTGTTTCCTTAAAATCCTAGCAGAAAAGAAGATCTGTAATGAAGCACGATGAACTGTCACCAAAGTGAAGTCCTGAGACGGGCTGAGGAATTAACATAGGGTATTTGAGCAGGAAAATGTGTGCCTCCTTTAAGGCACATTTAAGCAGTCAGAGGAACATTAAGGAAATACGGTTAGAAGACTCATTTAGAAGTGAATTTTATCACTTCCTGGATGGTTTTCAGGAGGTCTGTTTTGGAGTGACTGAAAGGAGAAAGTATGATTAAAGTTGTTTTAGAAAAAGAGGACCATGATGTCAAGAGTGTGCAATGCACATTTTAATGTGATAAGAAGCATTACTTGGAAAAGGTTTGCATTTTTGAAGGACTTTTACACATCATATTCTGTTAATTACTTCATCATTAATCCTTCTGAGAAATCAATGCATGTTGCCAGACAGAAACCCATCTAGCTGACATTAGGAGCTGTTCTCCATCAGAAGCAGGAAAATATCTCCTAAATGCACATGGAATGGGAAGAACTAGCTGAGTGCAGTATTTTTAAATGTAGGTGAAAATGTCACTGGGATTATTTAGCAAAGAAATAGGAAGGGGCAATAAACCAAGTTGTTTAAAAACAACTTCTTAACAGAGATTAATTTTATGTAGAGGAAAATTACAAAAAGCACTTCTGTTGTCTGAATATAACATGGGAGCAGGTGGCAATAATGTTTCTAATCCTTAAATATCTCAGCAGTGCTTCAAGTTCTCAACTTCTTATGTTTGGTTGCACAGACTCCACCTACAACCTGAATCATAACTCAGGAAAAGTACAATACTTCACAGCTCAAGCAGGGAGAAACTTTTCCTCGTACATGTGGAATGGTGAGACCACATTTTATTTTCTGAATTCCCTTTAGTTCCTGAAAGGGAGAAAACATTTTGACTTGCCATTACCACTTTACCCTTGGCTGGTGTATTTCCCTCTTAGACGAAGAAAGGTTTGAAGTGATAAAAGTTTACATAATGTAGCTAAGCATATTATGTAAAGATTAAAGCAGCAGGGTCAGCACAGGGACAGAAGTCTCTCAGCCAGGCCAAAGCAGCCGGGGTTACCTGAAAGACAGTTCTCTTGGAGGTTTGTTTCGTTCCAGGTTAATATTATTCACACTAAACATTTAAGTGTGGCTCTGCCTTGGCCTCTCCTATTCCCGACTGCGATGCTTGCCACAGAGGCAATGCCTTCCTGCGTGGGAGGCGAGATTCCTTTACCTGGCCACAACCAGGCGACAGTGCCTATCTCCTGCTGGGATGCTGCGCGTCCCCCGGTGCCGTCAGTGCCTGGGGGCGGTTTGTGGCACCGGGCTGTGCTGATGCCACGCAGTGATCGAAACTACCGCGGTCACACAAAAGTGTGGCCACCACCAAGTGCCGAGGTCCCGGGCCCTGCCCCACCGCGTGTCCCCTCCCCGCCTCCCGGGCGCTCCCGCGGGGCATCCGCGCATCCCCTCCGGCCGCTCCCCCGGGCTCCGCCGAGACAAAGGCGGCGGGAGGTGCGGGTGGCGGGCCGGCAGGAGGGGGCCAGGGGGGTGGGGAGGGAGGGGGCGACCGGCAGGGGTAACAAAGGAGCCGAAAAAGAAGAGAAGAGCTAAGAAAGTTGATATCGGCCTCCGCCGCCGCGCTCGTCGCAGCCCGCCCCCCCCCCCCAGCACCCCGGACTTTGGCGTGAGAGCCCGCGGTAATCGGGCGGCGGCAGGGAAGAAGGCCGTATACCCGCACCTCCATCCCCTCGTCGGGGCTCC